>NW_019397025.1:108320-164683 GCF_000591075.1 Eurytemora carolleeae | reverse complement strand
ATGAATCATCATCATGAATCATCATCATGAATCATCATCAGTTTTCAGTGGATCTTATTTCGAATAAATAGTAAAGCTTGAAAGGTTTTGTTTTGTTTTAAGGACTCGACATACTCAACAAAAGGATATACGAGTATATCAGTGAGAGAACCTTTAGAAAACCTTAGATCTGCTGTCCCACCCTCTCAACCCACAATACAGGTAAATATCTGCTATCGCACCCTTATGAAGCACAATATATAGACACACACTTCACTTTTTCACGAAGTTTATGTACAGGAAGGAAGCTTCGTAACACAGTTTCATTAAGTTTATGTACAGGAAGGAAACTATATAACACAGTTTCTTAAAGTATATTGCAGGAAGGAAACTTTGTAACACAGTTTTATGAAGTATATTATAGTAAGGAAACTATGTAACACTGTTTCATGAAGTATATTACAGGAAGGAAACCATGTAACACAGTTTCTTGAAGTATATTGCGGGAAGGAAACTATTTAACACTGTTTCATGAAGTATATTACAGGAAGGAAACCATGTAACACAGTTTCTTGAAGTATATGTACACGAAGGAAACTATGTAACACAGTTTCATGAAGTATATGTACAGGAAGGAAACTATTTAACACTGTTTCATGAAGTATATTACAGGAAGGAAACCATGTAACACAGTTTCTTGAAGTATATGTACACGAAGGAAACTATGTAACACAGTTTCATGAAGTATATGTACAGGAAGGAAACTTTGTAACACAGTTTCATTAAGTTTATGTACAGGAAGGAAACTTTGTAACACTGTTTCTTGAAGTATATTACAAGAAGGAAACTTTGTAACACTGTTTCAGGAAGTATATTACAGGAACGAAACTATGTAACACTGTTACATGAAGTATAATAAAGGAAGGAAACTTTGTAACAAAGTTTCATAAAGTATATGTACACAAAGGAAACTATGTAACACTGTTTCAGGAAGTATATTACAGGAAGGAAACTTTATAACACAGTTTTATTAAGTTTATGTACACGAAGGAAACTATGTAACACTGTGTCATGAAGTATACTACAGGAAGGAAACTTTGTAACACAGTTTCATTAAGTTTATGTATAGAAATGAAACTATGTAACACTGTTTTATGAAGTATATTACAGGAAGGAAACTATGTAACACTGTCTGAGACAAGTGATGAAATGTACGCGGCAATAGAAGATAATGTTTACATGGATCCTGAAGGACCAGCTCAGGGGTAATAATAATTTTAATAATAAGAAATGAACACGAATTATGGAGATAAAATTTATCATTTCTTTTCTCACTGATCAAAGTCCTACGTCTCAATAAACCTTTCAAACTACTGGATTTGTCTTGTAATTAATGATAAATTCTACACTGAAATCCTTTTTCTTAACCATTTTCTGTTTTTCCTTTAAAATGTTTGATACTTTTAAACTTTTTAATATTTCATACATGTCAGACCTAAGTTGAATGGTGCACGGGAAGACCTCAGTATGATGTATTCTAAGATAGATAAAAAGAAAAAAAGGTGAAACATTTACAAACCAATTATTCTAAATTTTTGGTTCAACTTGAAATTCTTAAAATTAGTTGTTGTCACTTGAAATTTCGTCTACATACAGACTCTGCAAGAGACAGAAATTCTAAAGAAATATCTAAAAATACTGTTTCGCAACTACCCAGTTGCCCTTTCGGATCTGACCGGAAGCTACTCTGCTAAAAGATCTCTCCATAATAAAAGACAGGAACAGTCTTCTAGTTTTATTACGCAGTTAAATCACATTGGTCCCCAGAACTCTTCACAGTAAATAAATAATCGTAGCGATCATATATATCTTCCATCAACTACGAAAAGTTTAACAATACTGACTATTGGGGCCGACGCAGTACAGATTCAAAACCGGTTATACTATACAATCTAGAAAATATAAGTTTCTCGAATCTTCTTTGTACTTGCGACAAACACCGAATCCAGGGGTAAAGAAGGTTTTGTATAGGGATGATAAACTGGTCTTCCTCGCAACAGGAGTTGCGAAACAAATATTTATTAATTTTCTCAAATGTATTTAATATATTTTCCTTTAGAAATGAGAGAACTGCCGCCTCATATAACGGAGGATATGCAACCGTTAACAAATCTAGACAAAGGTAAGTCTAACATTTTTATTAATTATTCTTTAATATAGAATTGCCATAGAAACTTCACAGCTACTAAAAGACAAGCCTAAAATTGCATAAAAATTGTTCCATCTTTTATTGAAAATTGGCAGATCCCATTTTTTCTCAGAAAAAGTAAAAAAAAACCACAACATTTCTGCATTAAACTACTTTTCCTAAACTATACTGTAAATAAACCCAAATCATGAATATTTGATTAATAAATGTTAACACTTATATTCTGAATACACAGAAATGTGATAAATTGCTTTTTTGTTAATTGATTATTATTTAGTGACGATAATTTTGGTGCTCGACCTAAACAACGATATTCAGCGCTTCCATTCTCCTCTGATTCCAGGTAAATAGTAGATATAACAGCTGATAGTGATCTTGTTTATGTATTGAGGGATACATTTTGTTACATGACTGGATAATTTCCACCAAATAATGGATTTTCTTTTATTTATTAACTTGCTTGAGTGCCTGGTGATTCCAAAGTTAATATTATTATCGATAGTCACTAGTCAGCCATTTTCACCGTCTACTTGCCCTTGGTATACAAGCATGATTGTAGCTAAATATTGATTGATTGATTAATTAATTGCTTAATTGATTGATTATCAAGTTATTGATTGATTATCAAGTGATTGGTTGATTATCAAGTGATTGATTGATTATCAAGTGATTGACTGATTTTTAAGTTATTAATTGATTATGAAGTGATTGACTGATTATCAAGTTATTAACTGATAGGACTGGAGAAGATGTAGATTATTCTGGGTATGAAGTGTCAAGGGTGGATAACTGGAATCCAAGGTTAGTATCTAATGCCAGCCATCAGGAGGGTAACAAAAATGCACGGGTGTTAAATATTGTGAGTTAGTTCGGATGGATTTCAGGATGTGTGATGATGTGTTGCACCTTGATGACTGTCTGGGGGGTTCCATGTCGGGGTTTCAGATCTTCTATTAATATTATTAGTATTGTTATCTATCATAGATTATGAAGATGACCGGACAAAAAGAAGTAGTTAAGGGGTCTAATATTTAATATCATTTATTTATGTTTTAATGTAACGATATAAAATATATCTAATTCCCCCCGCCATCATCCTCCCTTCACCTTTTTATATAAAAACCAAATAAAAAAACGCTACCAAGTACGAATGTTCATAGGGGATCCAGGATCCACATTTATAGGATCCTTATCAAAATAAAATAGATCCTGAGCGTTGCTTTAATCTATATGCAGTCCTAATCAGAAAGCCCCGGAATAAATTTACAATCAATCAGAAGACTTGACAATCTAATTTTTCAAATATCATTCATTTATTACAAAATAGCCCTAGTCCTGCCATTTCAAAAATGTGGTTTGCATTTTTTGAGCATTTGAAATTGCCAGAGATATAAATGTAAATCTTTCAATTAATTTCGAGTCTTTCTGATTTTGACTGTAATAAAACTAAATCTACCTCAAACTAAAAGTTTTTTAAAATTAGATCCGGGATGGACAAAAGAAAAGTGGATCCTGGATATGAAACAGTGCCATACGCTCTTCAGCATCCGGATCGGTTCACCCGGACCTCCGCTTACCCTAATGAAAGCTCGGAGGATTATCCGGATACCTCATACTTTCGGGATCCGGGCTATGAAGTGCTCCCGGGTGAGAAGAAAGAATTAGATCGACGAGACCCGGAATATGAGACTCTAACGTCCGGTGTTCTATCTCGGGAACCCGGATATGAAACCTTACCACCCAGGTTTGTAGAATGCTGAACTTTCTAAGAATTATTTGCTAGAGGGAGGAAGGTAGATTTATGTTTCGCCTCAATATTTATAAACAAAATTCATTGTGTAAGCTCTATATTTAAGTATTACCTGCTGGAAAATAATTAATCAACTTTCTGTCCAAAAATGGTAGATTCTACATTCTACATATATAACATACTTTTGTTCAGATTTAGATCAGACTCATTTGATCCTGGATACGAAACCTTGTCTAAACGTGTAGAGGAGAATACAGGGCCTAGGAGCTACCCAGAATACAGATACAGGGAATACAGGTAGGATACAGATTCAGGTATGATACATATATAGGGAATAAAGGTAGGATACATATACAGGAAAAACAGGTAGGATACAGATTTAGGGACTACAGGTAAGATACAGATACAGGGAGTAAAGGTGGGTACAGATACAGGTAGTAAAGGTAGAATACAGATTAGATACAGATACAGGAAATACAAGTAGGAAACAGTTACAGAAAATGTAGGTAGGATACAGATACAGGGAGTATGGTAGGATACCGATACAGGGAATACAGGTTTGATGGGACAAATACTAAAGGAAAGGTTTAAATGTGATATGCTGGGTTTTTGTCACTGACTTTGGATATTTAGATCTACAGAACAATCGGGAACAAGGGTTAGTAGTCCTAAGCCCAAACTCTCCAGAAGAAATTCTGTGGCAGTACTTTCTTTGGAATGTATAGTATTAACAAAAACAAAAATATATAACTATGTAGGGAGCCTGGTTATGAGACTGTGTCAGATCTAAGAACTCGGGATCCGGACTACGAAAGTGTCAATCAAGGTATTCTTGTCAATCAATCAATCAATCAGCCTTCAACAAGCACTTTTAGCCAATATTTTTTTTGTTGCGTTGGGGATGAATGGTGGGGCAAAGAAATTATAGAAATGATTGAATCCTCCTGGCTTAGGTCCAACTGAGCCTGGTTATGAGACAGTTCCTGACAGATCTCAACGCACAAGCCTTCCAACCGTTATTCAAAGACCTGAAGAGGGTCACCTGACCTTTAAACCACGAGCAGCACCTGGACTCAAAACGCCTGAATTATCACCTAAACAGGATCATAGGCCAAACCTTCCTGAAGTAACTCTAGGTTAGTTTTATTAGATAAAAGAGAGTACCATCCCCGATTCACATTTGGGCCAATTAAATCCAGGGGAGTATATTTCTCAGAAATTTTTCAGAATCAGGGGAAATGATTTTTGATGATTTGGGAAGGGGGGGGGGGGGCAAAAAACTGAAAAATGTGACCTCAAAAAGCAATTTTTTTTTAGTTTTTTGATACTTTCAGTTTAACATCCCTTAAAAAACATAAATAACTTCAGGGGGGGGAAATGATTTTCTGAAACGGGGTGGGGGAAATGTTTATAAGAAAATATACTCCGGGTTGAATCTTTATCCAATAATTTTCAATCCTACAACAATTTCCAAGAAAAAAGCTGTTAATTTTTAATCAAGCATAGAATCGAAGAGCATTTACAGTGAATCGTTGATTTGATAAAAAAAAGAATTTCTAAAATGATTGTGTAAAATGTGAAGGAGCGAAAACAAGAGTGAGCAACGGTTCTCATGCTACTGGTCACGTGTGGAAGTTATCGACCGGAAGTGAGGAAGGATATGAAACTATCCCGCCGGTCAATCCTCAAGACCTTCATGTCGAGAATCGCCGAACTGCTGTGCGAAATAGAAATCCGGGAACACATCGGCGGGATCAGACACCAGGGAATCGCTATCTATCCCGGGACGATTTAGCCGCCGAGGCGGGGAGTTCTAATGACCGTATGGATGTAGAGAATGATATTGAGACCACAGGTTAAATGTTTATTAGATTTTTAATTGTTATAAAATTGTTGGATTAGCTTTAACATTGTCGTTTATTAAATAATTTTTCCTTGAAAAGAAAGAGAAAAAACGAAGTTGCAAATGTGAGTTCAATAATTATGTCAAATCATATGATTGGTTTCAAACTATTTTAGTAAAAAAATATTTTTTGGTGAATAAAGAATTGTTATTCAAAAATAAAGATGCAAAATTAATATGCGAGTAAACTAGAGCAAAATCTTTAAACCTAATTTTAACACAGAAAGAATTTGAAATTTTTTGCAATATTCAAAAAAGGTTTAATTATAAATTGCCTTTTACTGATAAACCGTATGAGGTCTAAGACTTGAAGTCATGACAAGAATTTTCAAATATTCAAAAATAAGTTTACCTCTATTATTTATTTTTTGTTTATTTTTTATATTGACTGAGTTTTAATTTCATGTATTTATTACATGATTTGATATGAATAGGAGTGAACGAGAGTATTGCGACTAAACATGAGAGCGCGAGCAACGAAGAAATAAATTATATTGACGAGGATATTGGTAAGCAAATGATCATTCAGATTTTCTTCAGTTTTTTATTAAACTAAAGCAATACATGTACAATATGATTTGATTTGATTTGATTTAAACTGTAAGCGTGTTTAAAGTTTCATTTTATGAAAAGATAAAATGTTTGGTTCACAACGGTACCCTTGAAACCTTTATATGATCAATAATGTAGAAGCTATTGTAGTTTTTCTAGGTTTAAAAGTGTTTAATTCTGACAATTGATTTATGTTTTCCTGCTGTAGAAATGCGTAGTTCACTTATGTGAAGAAACCACAGTTGCAAATAATCAGTTTTCAAAACATTGATTCTAATTAATACTTGATCAGACAAAGTTTTCAATGGTAATGTTATAAATCGGACATTGCCTTATTAGTAATTGCATAAAATGATGAAGGTGTTTGAAAATTATGTGTTTGAACGATTTGTGAGTTTTTACAGCACAGACAAGCGAGAATAAGGCACAGATTTGTCAGAATGAGTCTAATGTTTATTATTTCAACGGTGCATATTTGAATCGTGTATGGCACTCATATTAAATTACGTTTACAAATACCTTCATGATAATTTATACCTGAATTAAATTTTTAGATGAGATGTCCCCTAGTTCACAGATTCATATGTCTGTACTCGACAATGGTTCAGGAATAAGGTAAATCTGGGACATTTATTGTTTAGCCTTCTTTTAGAGACATATAAACTCATGATAATTAGATTTAATGTGCTATAAAGTGGACAGGGGGGGGGGGTTAAAGTAGAGGTAAACAAAATATTTTACAACAGAAGAAACACGACACTGAATAGAATTTTATTAATTGAATCCAGCAAGTATTTTCCAATATAAGTGAAAATTTTTGTTCATATCTTTTTAATTTTTTTTCTGAATTATTTCTTATTTTTCTTTGGCAACAAACTGGATTTTACAATTAACATTCTTAATTTAACTATTGAGAGTTTATGTTTACAAGATAATAGTGTAAACAAGATTTTCATTTATTCTTTTCTCCATTCACGGAAATTTCTCCATAAATGGGTTTCCACGTTTTCTAGTGAACACCTTACATTTTACCGAAAGAAATGTTCAAACAAACATTTGCAATAAATCATTACAGAAGGATTAGAAAAACAATTAAAATTAAAATTATTTTTAATTAGAGAATTAGCCATAGTTAATAATTTGTAAGACAATTTCTGAAGTGTTAAAATATTTTCTTAAAGGGACTATAAGTGTAATCCAGACAACGATGAGGTAGATGCCCCCATTGCATACCCGAGTGCAAGGAGACTCGAGGTTACAGTGTACAACTACGTACACTCCGTGCTAGTGTACACTGTACACGTTTGAACGGTTTCTTGGCACTTAATTTCCTGCTATATAAATGAGAATATCTACGAAATCCTTAATTAAACAAAAGTTTAAAGGATATCGTTGTAAATCGGACATGCCATTCTTCAAATGGAAGATCACTTGAAATTACGCTTACAGTCCCTTGAAATTTGATGTATTTATTTGAAATAACTTGATGAAATTCTGCGGCCGTACATTTTTCGAAATTATCATAAAGAAAATATAATTAGGCGAGCTTCTGTTGTGAGAATAGAAAGATACGAAGAACACGAGAACAAGAATACGGACTCACCATCACATATATTTGTTTAGTAATCACGCACTTCTAGATATACAGGATTATCTACATCAGAGACCACTTCACGGAAATTATACTGCCTCTTTCTTTATATTTATTTTTGATTCCCTGTAACTGTAAACTAGTTTCTTTCTTTGCTAAATCATTTATTATGCTTTTGAAGGACTATATAAAGGCAGAATATTTAATTTAACCCGGGGGTCGTCATATTTTTAAAAGTTTATGGGTCGTCTTTACAGTCTCATCTTTTATGGGAAACCCTGTAGTTCATAGGGATAGGCAGAGGTCGAAATAAAGTGAAAAGTAGTTGAACCATCCTCATTTATTTGTACCATCCTCATCTAGTTGAACCATCCTCATCAAGTTGAACCATCCTCATCTAGTTGAACCATCCTCATCTAGTTGAACCATCCTCATCTAGTTGAACCATCCTCATCTAGTTTAACTACTTTTCACTTCTCTTTAATTAAAACCTCAAGACTGGAAGTGAAATTCTTGAGAATTTATCATGGACCGCTTTCAGGAGAGTTTGATTTGATTTCCACTTTAACAAAAAATAAAAGTATCAAATTTTCAACTGTTTTAATACCTAATTTTTATCATTACCAGAGGCTGAAAATTAAATAATTAAATTTAAAATTGTTAAGATATTAACACCCCCCTCCCTTAAATCAGTCCTGCTTAAAACTTGGGAGCCTTAATTGTTATCATCATCATCATTACACCACCTTCAGTTAATCATCGTTATTTCTGTTATCTTATTAGTATTCCTAAAACCAGTTATTACATTCCATATTATACACATGTTAAGTATTTATTCTATGATATTTATTTATGTATTTTTTACATTTTATGGGGTTTAATATGATGATTTTCATATCAACAAATTAAGACATATCTTTTTTTCACGGCGTTAAAACATTGTATTTTTATATTTGCTTTTCAACCCACTTATCCATTCCATCTTGAAATAATATATTTTTGTAACCTCTTACATTAAACTGCAGTACAGCAGTACACTTGTTATATCTGTACATAACACCAGTAGTACATAACCTAGTAATAAACGCACAAAAATATTTTCTGCACTATTTTATTTACTCAACATTTTTCGGTAGAACTAGAGAGCCTTCATAGTTTGATATTTTCACTTAACGTTCAGTAAAATCAGCAAATTTTCAAATACATTAAACATAGAGTGGCATGTCCTATTCACAACAGTACCTTTGACACCTTTGTCTGATCAAGTATGAATAAGGTATTCACAACAGTACCTTTGACACCTTTGTCTGATCAAGTATGAATAAGGAATCCATTTGGTTGGTTTTTATAAACCTAAAATTACGTTTACAGTCTGATATGAGAAATGTCTTTAAAAATATGGGTCAGTATGTTCAGAAATGTGTTTTTGTATGGGGAAGTGGACAGGGGGCGGGGGCAGGGGCAGGTACGTGAAGGATCCGATTAATTTTGAATTTTTTGTTTTCTGAATGACGTAAATTTCCCGACGTTCCTACACGTCATAATAGAACCCAAGCTTATGTATTTTTTTAAATTTCCATACTTACAAAAATGGAGGAAGTACCACTGAGAAATTATCCTAGATTTATCTCACTAAATCTTGGTAAAAAATAATTGATCTGCTCGAGGTCTGCACTGGTATTTGCATGAGGTTCAAGGAGTTCAAGTTAGTCCAAATGATAAAATCTGATTTCATAGATGTATTGTATTGAAATTTAAAGCAATAAAGGATTCATTAGTTAGACGGATGTTTTCAGAAGAAAATGACGCAAAGACCACTTCGGAGAGCTCCAGGTCAAGGGTTTGGTATGTACCCAGACTCAGTTTTTAATCTACAGGTAGAGTTACAGAGGGTTTCAATATACGCGGGATTTAAAGACGATATACAGATCGTGTTTGATTTCCGAAAGTTAAAAACTTATTTGAAGTTTAATTAAAAACGCTTGTGCGTTTTGTTAGTCTGGAGTAGCCTGAGCAAAAGTATACTTGGACACCTTTAATTCATTTAACTTCAAGTGACCTGTCATATGATTCCTTACAAACCTATATATAATCTATTATGTGGAATATGTCGTCGCATTAGAGCTTAAAAACTGACTATATCTGGCAATTTTTTTAAAAAAGCGGAAATGCTCTTAAAAAAACCACAATTGAGAACAATAGATTTTTCAGAAAGAAGATAAGGATTATCTCAAGCATGTATTCTTGATCAGAGTAAAGTTCTTAGGGTACCATTGTACATCGGACAAGCGACTCTAAAAAATGAAGTCTCGCTTGAAATTACGTTTTTACAGTCCCTTTAATTAAGTTAAAATGTTGACTAATTTCTTAATATTTCCTCCAGATTTTTATGGACTAGTATTCCAGACTACATTTTGAAAATTTCTATTCCTTGAACTATCGATACTAACTATTAAATAATTCTTTTCCTTTTAATGAATATTTAGGAACTAGGGAGGATAGGTTCCTAATTATATTGATTATTTAAGAAGGATAGATTCTAATTATATAAAATATTTAGGAAGGATAGGTTCCTAATTATATTGAATAATTGGGAAGGATAGGTTCCTAATTATATTGAATATTTAAGAAGGATAGATTCTAATTATATAAAATATTTAGGAAGGATAGGTTCCTAATTATTTTTAATATTTAAGAAGGATAGATCCTAATTATATTGAATATTTAGGAAGGACAGATTCCGAATTATATTCAATATTTAAGAAGGATAGGTTCCTAATTATATTAAATATTTAGGAAGGATAGGTTCCTAATTATATTGAATATTTAAGAAGGATAGATCCTATTTATATTCAATATTTAAGAAGGATAGGTTCCTAATTATATTTTATATTTAGGAAGGATAGGTTCCTATTTATATTCAATTTTCAGGAAGGATAGGTTTCTAATTATATTGAATATTTAGAAAGAATAGGTTCCTAATTATATTAAATATTTAGGAAGGAATGGTTCCTAATTATATTAAATATTTAGGAAGGGCAGGTTCCTAATTTTATTAAATATTTAGAAGGATAGGTTCCTAATTATATTCAATATTTAGGAAGGATAGGTTCCTAACTATATTGAATTTTTAGGAAGGTGATGACCTGCACCCCCAGCTGGTAAAGCAAGCGCGTAGTTCCGGTCAACTAAATCTGTCCAACCGAGGCCTAGTTTGTGTACCTGACAAGGAGACCAGACAAAATTATTCATCAATAATTCATGAACTTACTTTAGGATAATCATTTTCTAGAGCTAGATTATTTTGAAGAAGAACTAATTTATTTTAAGGATAAAAACTTATACATTACTGTATGTCAGTGTGTTATAATCTAAAATAGTAAATTGAACTTACAATTCCTTTTTTATTGTATCTGTAAAAAAGTAACTATGAACATTTTGAATAATGTTTAGGCTAAGTTTCAGAAAGAAGAAGTTTTATGTTTGGTTCTAGGTTTGGACGTTAATGGAACTTACGAAGGAGGAAGAAGAAACCTTGAGGAAGGGGGTTTCCTTGGAAACTAGTTCCCAGGTAGGATACTAGGAAACAAGGATACTAGGATACTAGGATACTGCGATATTTTGATACTAGTTCTCAGCTAGGCTCTAGTATACTGAATACTAGGATACTGGGATATTTTGATACTAGTTCTCAGCTAGGCTCTAGTATACTGAATACTAGGATACTGGGATACTAGGATACTGGGATACTAGGTACTGGGATACTAGGATACTGGGATACTAGGATACTAGGAAACTAGGATACTAGGATACTGTGATATTTTGATACTAGTTATTAGCTAGGCTCTAGTATACTGAATACTAGGATACTAGGATACTGAGATACTAGGATACTGGGATACTAGGATACTGGGATACTAGGACACTGGGATACTAGGATACTGGGATACTAGGATACTGGGATACTAGGATACTGGGATACAAGGATACTGGGATACTAGGATACTGGGATACTAGGATACTGGGATACTAGGACACTGGGATACTAGGATACTGGGATACTAGGATACTGGGATACTAGGATATTTTGATACTAGGATACTGGGATACTAGGCTACTAGGCTACTGGGATACTGGGATACTGGGATACTGGGATACTGGGATACTAGGATACTGGGATACTGGGATACTGGGATACTGGGATACTAGGATACCAGTGTACCAGTGTACTAGGGTATTAGGATACTAGGGTATTAGGGTACTAGGGTACTAGGGTACTAGGATACTAGGATACTAGGGTACTAGGGTACTAGGGTACTAGAGTACTAGTGTACTAGTGTACTAGTGTACTAGTGTACTAGGATACTAGTGTACTAGGGTACTAGTATATATATACTCTTTAAACTGCCGCTGCTGATTAATGTCAAACATGAAACACAGTGTCCAGCCATAACCAATCTTAATAAACAATAGAATATGTTCTAGACTTATTTTAAGAAGATATATCCATGTCGGGTTCCCTTTCAGATCTTATAATTATTCTTATCCTTATATATATGTATATATAGATATATATTTAGGAGAACTGGTGGGACCATGTTGAGCTGACTAAACTTATTCTGGCTTGTAACAAGATATCTTCAATATCATCTCAGGAATATATTTAATGCTTTTATATCTGGACATAATATACTACATTCAATATATTAGGGATTAATCTTATATCCTTGACTAAACTAGATTAAATATTATTAAACTAGATCTCTAATCTTGTATCCTTGACTAAACTAGATTGAATATTAATAAACTAGATCTCTAATCTTGTATCCTTGACTAAACTAGATTAAATATTATTAAACTAGATCCCTAATCTTATATCCTTGACTATACTAGATTGAATATTATTAAACTAGATCTCTAATCTTGTATCCTTGACTATACTGGATTTACATGACAACCAACTATCTGATCTCCCCACACAAATGTCGGCTCTTACCAATCTTAGGAATCAGAATTTTCTCTATATATATTTCTTTTATAAATTTCCCTTCCCCAATGTTAAACATATTTTTAGGGCAGGGGGGGGGGATTTTGTAAAATTCACGACCATCTAATAACCAAAATTAAATTTGCACAAAATATTAAAAAAAAATCTTCATTGATACACTACTAAAGCAATAGAAACCATAGATAACATTAAAATGACAGAAAAATATATATTTTTTCCCATGATCGTTCTTTGGGGTGGTTCTATTTTTACTTTTTTAAGCATTGCAAATAAATCTATAATTTTTATTTCTAAAAGTTGTTAGTTCATCGTCGAAAAATACTAAAGATCCATCCCCCAATTTATATTAAATATAGTGAAAACAATAAATATATAACTTTCCTTATCCTTTCCTTTCCTTTTATTTCTATTTTTATATTTGCTGCTAAGGTTGGATAAATCCCCTTCTATTGTAGCTAAAGAATGAATAATATACTGGACATCCCTAAATTCACTTCTAAAATGTGACCTAATCCTTCAAACATCTTCTTGAATCCATGGATTATCAGATTCTGAGCTAGGAAGTTGAACTTGAGTCACAACCGACTCAAGAATTTACCGGAGGGATTTTCCGAGCTCAGAGAATTACGTAATCTTCAGCTCAATAATAACCATTTAGAGAAACTAGAAGATTGGATTAGGTAGGAGGGCATTAAAGGGAGTGTTCGCGAAAAATGAAAATTTTAATCTGAGTGGAATATTGCAATTCTGTAGTGATCACCAGCGAATTCGATTCGACTTTAGCCTATACCCCCTTTAATTTTTCGCGAACACTCTCTTTAAATGGAAATTTTCATAGTTTCAAATTGTATAAAATTATAAAATTAATTTTTGTGTAATAAAGAAATTGGTTAAGTTCTAACAAATAAAGATAAGCCTTAAAAAAAAAAAATATTGCTCTTAAACCACTATTGTATATTTGGTTCTAACAATTTTTAAGATTTGAATTTAAAAATTTAAACCACAAGAATCCCGAACTACTCTCAAATATGAAATTTTTGTTTTCATTAAACTTAATCAAATAGCTCTTAGTTATATATTAGGTACCTGTCTGATAATTGTGTTTTAATTAAAATGGTTTTTTTACAATTATTCTTTAAATATTATGATAAGAACTAATGTAATGTATTTTACTTTTAGGGTAAGTTTTTTTTTGATTTCTAAATGGCACCACAAACACTAAAATATTATAAAATAATTATATAATACTATTTTTATTTTTAGCGATTTGAGCATGTTAAATCATCTTGACCTTTCCAACAATCACTTAACTAGCCTTCCTTCAAATATAGGAATGGGTCAACTTGGATGATTACTGAAAAGCTATAAGAAAATGTCATATTTGTGACGTATTCTGTAGTTTTTATCCAAAGATATATTTCAGTCAAATTTACAGATAAAAAACTTTTCTTGATTTGATTGAAAGTTGATAGTTGATCCCTTGGTCCAGGATTTCTAGTGCAGTTGACCCATCTTATCTTGAGCAAGAACAACTTAGAGTCCTTACCTTCAGAGCTAGCATTCATGAGAGCTCTGGTTTCTCTAGGTAATTTCAGATTTAATATAATTTTTGGATTTTACCTAGATTAAAAACAATTTTTTAAACTTTAAGATTGTACCTCGAATCAGCTGAAGAGTATTCCAAAGGACATGCAGGAACTTCACCACTTAGGTAGGTTTAATAGTAAACAAATTAATATATTTATATATTGCTTCACCACTTAGGTAGGTTTAATAGTAAACAAACTTATATATTTATATATTGCTTCACCACTTAGGTAGGTTTAATAGTAAACAAATTAATATATTTATATATTGCTTCACCACTTAGGTAGGTTTAATAGTAAACAAACTAATATATTTATATATTGCTTCACCACTTAGGTAGGTTTAATAGTAAACAAACTAATATATTTATAAATTGCTTGAACTTCAAATTTTAGAATTGGTATACTTGAGGCATAATCAGTTAACCAGAGTACCCTGCCTCAAACTGTGCACCCAGTTAAAGGTTAATATTCTTTAACAATTGAACTATAAGATTACTATTTAAATATTCACAAAAAATAAAAGCAGAGTTCATGCGTTTTGTTTAGTGCAATAGAATAATACCTGCAACCAACCTAGATTTTCAGTTTTTCTCTCTGCTTTAGTACCATAAAACATATTTATCAATGGAGATAGACATGAAGAAGCATAGCATTTAATATAAAATTATCGCTATTTTCAAGGATATCAAAGGAGCACATTTTTAACAACATATTTTTGTTAAAATAGTCCATAACTTTTTAACTAAGGAAGAATAAGCTTTAGATCTAAACTTTGAGTTGAAGAGATAGCTTGACCAGTGATATTAAATCTATATAACTAGGCTATGCGCCCATCTTCTATTTCAATTGAGAACATTTTCTCTTTGGTAACAAAAACAAAAAACGTTCCTGGATTTAATAAAAAAATCGTGGATTTGCAAAGTCTAATAAATATCTAATTTTGTTGGAGGCAAATATTTGAAATTTTGATCATCCCCCTGGGGTCATGTGAGGTTTCTAAAATTCTACAGGCAACGCCGGGCACTTCGGCTATTAATTTATGTTTTCTCAGATTTTAAACATAAAATCTGTAAGATATACATAAATATATTAATCCCAGGAACTACAGTTGGGTAGTAACAGGATCAGTGAGGTTAGCCTGGAGGATATAGAAAATATACCAAACATTAGAACCTTGGAACTCAGGGACAACAAGATCAAAACATTACCAGATCAAATCACAGGTCAAAACTTTAAATACTTAAAGGGACTGTAAGCGAAAAATCAAGTGACATCCATTTATAAAGAGGCTTGTCCGATTCACAACGGTACCCATTAAACCTTTGTCAAGACTACGATGAGGTAAATATCCTCATTTGTATAGCTAAAGATTGAGTGCAGGGAGACTCGAGGTTACAGTGTACACTGTGCTTTACATGCTAGTGTACACTCGCGCGGTTTCTTGGCACTTAATTTCCCGCTATATAAATAAGAATATCTATCATATCCTTGATCAAGCAAAGGTCTAAAGGGTATTGTTGTAAATCTTACTTGCCACTCTATAAATGATACAGTCCATTTTATTAGGGCATTCGAGAAAATGTATAACAGTATTTTCAAAAATAAGTTACATGAAGTTAATGTTTTCGCAACCACCAAGTCAACCAAGAGTAAAATAAAAGAGAATGAATGGCAATTAAAAATCAAAGTTACTAACTGTGAATAGAGATGAGGGCGTTCGTTTGTTTTTGATTTCGTTCGTTCGTACGGAAAATTTCGTTAGTTTTTTTTATTGCTCAAAAAATAGTTTGTTCTCAAAGATAGCGTTCATTTTCCATTAATTTATTTTGTTTTCTCACTGAACTATCGTTCAGTAAAATCAAGCGTTCGGTGTATTAAGGACATTTTTTCCATAAGTTTGTTCGAAATAATCGTTATTTCAGTAAAAAAACGATAGTTTAAAAAAAATAGTTTGGTAGAAAATTCGTTTGTTTTTATCGTTTGTATTTAAAAAACGATCATTTGAACTTTTTGGTGATAGGTTTGTTGAACTTTCTGGGAATTTCTGTCAGTTAATTCTTACTCAGGTTTACAATTGTTGGAGAGGTTGGATGTATCTAACAATGATTTATCCACGTTACCCTTTACATTAGGAGTTCTTCCTCATCTCAAGGTATATATTATTTTCTTTCATGTGATTTTAAATGGCTTGGTGTTGCAGAAATATTGTAGAGTTTGGTGTAATTTCTCAAAGATTCCCAATAATGTTAAAAACTATAAATCCGCAATAATAAAAATAACTAAAAATCCGCAATAATAAAAATAATTAAATAACCGCAATAATAACAATACCTAAATTTTTTCTCGTCTGAACACAAAAAGTTTAACCTAATAACCTTTGTAGTAAAAAAAAGATGCGACAGGAAAAGTTCCCAAATCAAGAAAATTTTCTTTCTCCTTCAAATATTAGATTGTTGTTTTAGACATTACAAGTTGAGGGCAATCCTATGAAAGCAATTAGACGGGATATTATTGCAAGGTGAGGACTTAGGATTTTATATATATAAATCAAACCACAAATTGATTCATTGATTAATAGATAGATAGATAGATAGATAGATTGATTGATCGATTGATTGGTTACAAACACAGTACAGTTTTTCCTCTTAACTGTTTATCCTGTAGAAATGTTACAGAACATCAAACAACGTTTTTCAGAATAAGAAAACAATCTTCAACCGTTTACATATAATATAATCTAGCAGACGTAACGTATTTTGACCATAGAAATTAGATAATACAATTTTAACGCTTAACGAAGACCATTTAGAATTTGTCGCTCAACTCCCAAGTTTATTAATTTCTGTCCTGTCTTTTACTGAGCGCTTGGTTTAAATTTCCACAGAGTGACAGTTGACTTTTAATTAATAATATGGTTATCTAAGATAAAAGTTGTGATGTTGTTGATTTAGTATTTATTTGCTTTGATTGATTTTTTTTTGTACCAGATGTTTGTTTGATTGATTGATTGATCGCAGGGGAACTGCTGGTTTATTGAAGTATCTGAGATCAAGACTAGAAGAAGATCAGATAGCGGAGTTGGCTAAAGCAGGAACAGGTCTTGATCTTTTCTTTAGATAACAGGGTTACCCACAAACATTGAGACTATAAAGACGACCTGAAACTTTAAAATATGTTAATTCCAAGGTTGAATAAGTCTGAACATATTTAAATATATAGTTATTTAATGATTTGACAATTAGCGAAACAAGTTTACAGTTGTTGGGAACCATAGATACAAGAAAACAGACAATACAATTTCCGTACAGTCGTCTCTGAAGTCTCATCCTTTGTGGGTAACCCTGTATAGTGTATATATATATATCCAAATGACATGATTTCTGTGAATAATACTAGTCACCTGTAGAGAGTGTTTATTCATAATTTCATTGTGACATATCAGAATTTCTCAGAAATGTTTTTATGGAAATGAATAATTGCAAGTTGAAAGTTAATTGAAAATTCCATCCTATGGTTACTATCTTAGTTATTGGTTTGATAAGACTATTTACTAGCAGTTCTTCTATGTCACAGTTAATTGCGCACTGTATTTTCCATAATCCTGAGTACTCTGAAGATTGTATACTGTATAGCAAAAAAGATAATGTTGACACTTAAAAAATTTAAATAATGTGTTTAAGATTTATTTTTTACTGTGCACAAGCTTGGGAACCCAGCGTGACCCAGGGGAGTCATAGTTAATCCCACCGTTTACCCGCCCCTTGTCGTTAATTTCTATTTTGGCTATTTTCCCCGTTATAAGTGACCCACTCAACCTAAAATCTCAAAACCAAGCTAAGAACATTCCCGTGGGTCTCCCGATTTACCCAATCGAAATTTCAGGCAAATCGGTCCAGCGGTTCCTGAGTTTTGATCAGACAAAGAAACAAACAGATTACAATTTTATTTATATATAGATAAACACCTGTGTAGGAAATGTATCTCCAGTTCCCCCCGATAGTCCAACTATACCAGACAAGTTTACCATGAGATCTTCACAAGTCGTCAATTTGTCGAAAAAAGGTAAATTTAGATTTCTAGCATGTTGATTTTTTTGTTGTCTTTTATCAAAATCTCATAGTGGTGGCTCATTTTGTAGGATAAAGTTATCGCAAGCTTAATAAAAGCAAACTTTACCATTATACAGTTTTGAAATATTTTAAGTTTCATTAATTAAAAAAAAAAATATCTAAAACGATTAACAACACTATGTATTGTATAGTATATATACTCCCTTGTGAATCCTTCCCACCAAAATGACGAAAAATTATTATAAAACTAAACCTGCCCCATTACATAAAGTATTATATATTATATCATATCTATTCGGTTCCATAGTAGTAAAGCTATCATGTAAGAATTCCCATTATTACACGGTTCAGGAGGAACAATTTTAATATTGTTCGCTTCCTTGCGTTTAAGAATGCTTATTCTTACACTGAAGGTGTAGAATTTTCATTCTTTAACGCTCAGACCGTGTAAGAATGAAAATTATTACACGGTTAGAGCATAATTCTTAAACTCGATGAAATAATCTTGATGTATTCTTTAACTCAGGCCTGCGGCCTTCGTTAAAGAATACATCAAGATTATTTCATCTCGTTTAAGAATTTCCATTATTACATTTTTTTCCTCATAAGATTATCATATTATATATACATATCATGAGTGTCAGAACTGCCAGATATTCTGAAAAACAATTTGTAAATATTGATAAAAAAAAAACAATTCTTTCATGTTTATAGATCCTGAGTTGTTACAAAGTTTTTAAACTTATAATATATTAATACACCTCCTTATCTGAATCCTCCCTGGCCATTCCCGCTCAACCCTCAATCCTTCCTAATCTTTTCCACTCATATCTTAATACTCCTTTAATCCTTCACACTCATCACTCAATCCTCCTTAGTCCTTTCCAGTCATCCCTGTATCATCTCTAATCCTTCCCACTATTCATAAATCATCTGTAATCCTTCCCTCTCATCCTTAAATCCTTTCTAATCCTTCCAACTCATGCCTCAATCCCCCCTAATCTTTCCCACTCATCCCTTAATCATCCCTAATCCCATTCACTCATTCTTTAATCCTCTGTAATCCTACCCACTCATCTCTTAATCCTCCCTAATCTTTCCCATTCATCTCTCAATTCTCCCTAATCCTTCCCACTCATATCTCAATTCTCCCTAATCCTTCCCACTCATCTCTCAATCCTTCCTGATCCTTTCCACCCAACCCTTAACCCTTCCTAATAATTTCTTTATCATCTCTAATCCTTCCGACTCATCCCTCAATCCTCCCTAATCTTTCCCACTCATCCATAAATCATCTGTAGTCCTCCCCACTCATCCCTTAATCCACCATAGCCCTTTTCACTCAATCCTTTGAAATCCTTCCCACCCAACCCCCAATCCTCCCTAATCCTTCCTCTCATCCTTAACCCCTCAAAATCCTTCCATCTCAACCATTAATCCCTGAATCCTCCGTATCCCCATCTTAGAAAAAAAGAACCCTCCAAAAATACATTTATTTTATCTTATTTAATACTACTAGGACTGACTGATATACCTGGCGAAGCTGTAGAAAATGCTCTAGAAGCGAAGGTTAATGCAGTAGATGCGAGTAAAAACCTAATATCAATATTTCCAGAGGTGATTAAAGGAACTTCCGTTGTAATTTAAGTTTCCCGCCATTTAAAAAGATGGGTATGTCCGATTTACAACGGCACCATTGGACCCGCTGATTGATAATATGTTAAAGATAACATTAAAATAATAAGTTCACCCCTGAATTTACACTTGATCCCTTGTGAATACAAATAGAGGTTCATTTGGAATTAAGTCTTAAGAACCTTAAACTTCTATTTCCGAAATCATACTTCAAATTTTTTTAATCTTTTTCTCTGCGTAAAGTTCAAGAGAACTGAAATGAAAATTTACTTATCATTCATTACCACCTCGATTTGAGGTTTGTTTAGCTCACTTTTAAAGTAAAAATATAGAAATGTATGTAGCAAAAATTTTCGACCTGAAAGTGAAGACCCTCTTTTTTCCCTAGAGCCTGTTAGACCTCCTCCCATTACTGTTTGAGCTTAACCTGAGCTCCAATAAGCTGAGCTCCGTCCCTTCCTGGATCCAGGTGGGAGCTAAACTCCAGTTTTTAGATCTCAGCAACAACAAGCTCCAACAACTGCCGGAGGAGATGGGTAGGATTTTGATTAAAAATTTCTTGAAAAACAATTTAATAAAGGAAGGCAACTTCTGTAAACATACTCAGAACAGATTTTGTATTTTGAATGTCTAGAAATAACTTGTTGTAGACTGTCATGTTTTGACCCTTTGATAAAAACTATTCGACATCTTAATATATCAAAATCCAACAGGGCAGTAACCGATCAATAATCATTAAAAGAAAATGCGCTAAGAAAGGATTTTTTATTAGTTCCTTATCTCTTAATGGTTCATTAAGTTTAGCTTAAAAACAATCGGAAAAATGAAGGAAAAATTGAAAATTCTCCATTTGTTCAAAAAGTATGTAAATCTGTAAATGTTATTGATCTGTATCCGGATCCATTTTTTGGTGGATTAGCATTAAAATAAAATGGATCTCAAGCACTGCATGAAAATTAAAAGGTCTGAGAAAAAAAAATATGGACATTTTCTGGGTTGCCATGTCATGTGTGCAGTTATCATATTTATATATTGAAAGCATTGAACAAGTTGTGGATAAAATTATAAATTATATTCAATAAAATTCAATAAAATTATACAAATTGTTGAATTCTTTATATTAAGGAGAGTTAAAACATCTACGGGAGATTGTTCTATCATTTAACCAGTTATCAAGTATCCCTCCTAGTCTATGCAGATGTGGAAAACTAGAGACTATTCTTATAGCAAACAATAAGGTATCCCTCCTAGTCTCTGCAGATGTAGAAACTAGAGACTATTCTTATAGCAAACAATAAGGTATCCCTCCTAGTCTATGCAGATGTAGAAACTAGAGACTATTCTTATAGCAAACAATAAGGTATCCCTCCTAGTCTCTGCAGGTGTGGAAAACTAGAAACTATTCTTATAGCAAATAATAAGGTTTTCCTCCTAGTCTCTGCAGGTGTGGAAAACAAGAGACTATTCTTATAGCAAACAATAAGGTATCCCTCCTAGTCTCTGCATGTGTGGTAACTAGAGACTATTCTTATAGCAAATAATAAGGCATCCCTCCTAGTCTCTGCAGATGTAGAAACTAGAGACTATTCTTATAGCAAACCATAAAGTTTTCCCGCCGCATTCACAGGAAGATTTTCTAATTATTGACAAAACGTTTTTTCCTCAAATAAAACATATTAACCGCATAAAAATAATAATGAAAGAAAAGTTGCAATACAGCATTCACAAACCAATCATTTTTAAAGTAATAAAATTGTTAATTGTTTTAGATAGCCCAGCTAGATGTAGAGGCGCTGTCAGCTCTGGGTCAGCTTGCTGTTCTTGATTTACAGAACAATGCAATAGAGTCGGTTCCACCAGAACTAGGAAACCTTACACAGCTTAGAGCTTTACAACTAGAGGTAGAACATATCAAAGGAATGTACATTGTACTAGCTCCTTTATGAGTAGTGGCATTTAAGATTTACAACAGCACCCTGCTTCCCATGAGTAGTAACTTACCTAATTTGGTCCAAGGTTAAAGATTTGTAAATTAAAGGGAGTGTCTGGCTAGTCAGGCTGAGAATGCAGCACGCCAGACCTGGTACTCCTACCTGTCAGGCTGGCTCTGTACGCCTGCCTGGTGGGTTGGACAATCCAGGAGGATTTAATGAATGAATTTTCACTCCTTCTTATTGATTATAAACCGTACAATAGTCTAATGTGATTTCTAAAAACGTTCTCTACATTCTCAGCTCAACTATCATGTCTAGCCAGACAATCACTTTATCAAGAATATAATTGTTTGTATTGAATACATTTTCTAAAGTTTTTAATGATTTATTAACCTTCGTTTTATTTCTTATTTCAAAAATTGTTTTTGTCATATCCGTCCATTCTAATTTGATTGTGTTGTATCCATCTATCCATGTTTAGGGAAATCTGTTCCGAATGCCGCGTCCTGCTGTTCTGGTTCAAGGAACCGGAGCTGTCCTGTCATATCTTAGAGATAGAATACCAAAATAAAACTTCAAACAAGTGTATTCAAGAAAATAAAACTTCAAACAAGCGTATTCAAGAAAATAAAACTTCAAACAAGCGTATTCAAGAAAATAAAACTTCAAACAAGTGTATTCAAGAAAACAAAACTTCAAACAAGTGTATTCAAGAAAATAAAACTTCAAACAAGTGTATTCAAGAAAATAAAACTTCAAACAAGTGTATTCAAGAAAATAAAACTTCAAACAAGTTTATTCAAGAAAATAAAACTTCAAACAAGTGTATTCAAGAAAATAAACTTCAAACAAGTGTATTCAAGAAAATAAAACTTCAAACAAGTGTTTTCAAGAAAATAAAATGGCAACTAAGAAAGAAGGGAATTTTACTCTCAAGTCACAATAGATATAACTGAATGGCATCTTGTAATTTATCAACCTTTATTAGTTTGTTTTTCATAATACAAGTTCTGTTGAAGGATTTCAGATTTCAACTAATTAAGTGCAGTACAGTTTCTGGTAGAAATGTAAACAAAAAAGAGTGCTGCCTAGCTCCAGAAACTGTAGTACACTAAAATATTACTAGTTGACATTTTCTGATTATGTCAACTTGACAGCCTTACATATTTTAGATTTTATGTTTCAAATATCAATTAGTGTAATTTGTTACACACCGCGTATACTCTTTTCTACTTAAGGACGATTGATGATTGCATCTTAATATATATGCAGAGACTGGCACTTAAATATAAGACATGAGCAGCATTTATTATATAAAAATATATAAATTTGTGATATTTCATATGCTCAATTTTGAACAATTACATATTCTGATTAAGTTATCGCTCCATAAATACATTTTTAAACTACATCATTTCATCACTTTTGTTGATTATCTATTAACTGTTATATATAATTTTCACTCATGGTTTCCTTTGCAAGTTATTGATAAACTACATCATTACATACACTAATAAAAAAAACCATAAGTTATGGTTTGAAACATATTCCCAAATATCAATGATAAATATTCAAATCATTTGTTGAGTACCATCTTATGTGAGTACACCATTTTTACATAAATTTATATAAATGCAGGTTTTTACGAGTAGCTTTTAAAAAATTAGCAAGATACTCATTGGTAAAGATGATCTTTAAACAAAAAAAATAATTATAATTAACAATGGTTGAAATGGCAATTAAAATTTTTCCATAAATTATAAAGTTAAACAATATAAATTACGTGCGCTAGACGCAGTAACCAAATTTTAAAATATGCACAAATTAAAATAAGGATGGTAAAGCTAGTTAACATAACAATCAGATCTATAATTTGAGATGGTCAGGTATCATTCAGATCTGATTAAGCCAGAAAATATTACATCTAATCCTCTGCAATAACTTTTTTCATGCCTAGTTTCCCGGAGAATTTGTTTTATTATAAACTAGCTTGGGAACCCGACCTTACCCAGGGGAGTCATAGTTTGTCCCACCGTTTACCCGCCCCTTGTCGTTAATTTCTATTTTGAGCTATTTTCCCTGTTAGAAGTGAACCCGCTCGACTTAAAATCTCAAAACCAAGCTAAGAATATTCCCTTAAGTCTCCCAAGTTCCCCAATCAAAATTTAAGGTAAATGGTCAAGGGGTTTCTTCCTGAGTTGTGATCGGACAAACAAAACAGAGATTACAACTTTACAATTTGAATCTTAACTTTTCGGTAAAATGTGTTTCCTTCACTTTATCTTGTTTGCATTGAATCCATATATATTCTCTTATTGTTTTTAAACTTCCTCCTTTTCCCTCAATTCTGTTGTTGTTTGTATTCCTCTTTTTTCCTTAATCTTTTTCTTTCTGTTCCTCGTTTCTTAATGTTTGCAACACTCTTTTCTTCAATTCATGACATTGTTTGTAACCTTTTTTCCTTCATTCTAGTTATTGTTTGCAACCCCCTTTCTCATAACTTTTATTATTGTTTGCAACCCTCTTTCCCTTCATTCTTGTTATTGTTTGCAACCCTCTTGTTCTTGTTTGAATCCCCCTTTCCCTCAATTCTATTGTTGTTTATATCCCTCTTTCCCTCAAGTCTATTGTTGTTTGCATCCCTCTTTCCCTCAATTCTATTGTTGTTTGCATCCCTCTTTCCCTCAATTCTATTGTTGTTTGCATCCATCTTTCCCTCAATTATATTGTTGTTTGCATCCCTCTTTCCCTCAATTCTATTGTTGTTTACATCCTTCTTTCCCTCGATTCTATTGTTGTTTGCATCCCTCTTTCCCTTAATTCTATTGTTCTTTGCATCCCTCTTTCCCTCAATTCTATTGTTGTTTGCATCCTTCTTTCCCTCAATTCTATTGTTGTTTGCATCCCTCTTTCTCTTTCTTCTTTTTAATTTTTCTCTCCATAGACTCTGACTTCTTACTAGCTGAGCTCTGCATAGGCATATATGGAGGAATCGGCATATCTTCATTTAGGACGGAGTGCCGGGGCGAGATCCTAATTATAAACAGATTATATAATAAACCAGCATTTCCCCTTATCTCAAAAAAGGAAATTTTAATTTCTCATTAAAATCAAAATTAAACATTTAGGTTTGATGAAACAAGAAAGAACCAATTTTATCTTAAGTATCATGGCTATCAAAAACGTGTGTGACATCTAATAACTGCAGGGATGGTTTATGGACTGTAAAAATTATACAAAATTGTGGACAAAAAAAATTAAGGTTCAAATACAGCTTAACACAGAACTTAATATCTGCAGCATTCTATTATAAGTAGTTTTAGAAAGCGGCATTTTATAAATTCTTGTGGTGTCTCAGAAGTTCTGGGTTACACTGTATGTGGGATGAACAATGATTGGAGTTTTAGCGTCAAGAAGAAAGTCTATGCTAGAAGCCCAGGCTTGTATAGTACAAGGGGGGGAGATGTACCCCAGGATATTTTGGGACACAAGGAATCCAATTAATTAGTCGATAATTACAGGATTTCCCACAAAGGATGAGACTCATAGAAGATTTTATGGAATTTATAAAAAAAAATTAGAATTTTTTTAGCCTATCTTACCCCCGGTATACCCCTGGGTTCCCTCAAAAAATGTCAGCCCATTCGGTCCAGCCCTTCGGCCGGCTCTAGAGAACATATATACGAATGTCTTATTATATTATATAGAAGATGTTTCCTTAGATTTATGATTCTTCAACTGTAAACCTACTTCTTTTCTAAATTGCCAAATCATTAAATAAACCTATTTAAACTTGGGATTGTCATTTTTGATTAGTTTAAAGTCGTTTTTACCTCCTTAAAACCCTGTAAATAAATAATAAGAAGAAATTAATAGACATACTTATCACAGGATTTAGAATTAGAAAGATGAAGTATAGGCTCTGTCTTCAATGGTCTTCCCCTAAAAAGAAAAACGCCTTTTTTGTAAAAATAATTTCTATAACAAATTATAGCAATTCTAATAATGTCTACTGCAGATATAATATATATTTAAATATATTTAAAGATTTGGGTCTGTCCTAGTGAACGATTTTTGGACACCCTCCTATCAATTTTGTACATGACCAATATTTTAATTTCAAATGATTTTTTATTCTATTTTTTTTTATCAACAACTCATAACACTGCTGGAAACTCTTGTATTGTGGATATCGAGATCAATACTTGATTTTCTCTGTAGATTAATTTAACCTTTCTTTGATATTCAGATTAGTGTCAAAATTTAACCAATCAGAGTGTCATTTGCAGTAAACGATTAAAAACAGGGATATCCAAAAGAGAGGATTAAGCAGAAAAATCATAACTGTCTACATTGGACATCGAGATAAACAAACATGATTAAGGGGATCCAACTCAAACGTGTTTCAAGGTCAGTGACCTTAAAATAATTTCTTAGAATTTAAAGAAAAGATATTTATGAACTTATCAAGGTTTTCTTACTTTGAATCAAGATTAGCGTACTGAGGTTCACTAGACTCACTACTGTTTGAAACTGTTGGGGTAATCTGAGTCTTACAATATGTATCGTTCACGTGAGAATCTATTGCGGCAGTGTGTACGTAGGGTTTACGCGCAGGCGGCTGCACTTCAGGAGACCGTGGAGATATCCTGGAAAAGAGGAAACAATAAAAAAAACTTAAATATTAAAGATATCAATTTTTCAGAATCTTTTTCTCGATTTGCTCTTCAGAATAAATGGTTCTATTTAGGGGCAGATACAAAACATGTCATCACAAAGCATATCCATTATCCAAAATAACATATTCATTACCCAAACATAACATAGCCATTACCCAAACATAACATATCCATTATCCAAACATAACATAGCCATTATCCAAACATAACATATCACAACAAACCATGTTAGAGCAGAATACATCTTCTTCGCATTTTATATCAATTATCAAAATAAAAAACGTATCCAAAAAATTCCTATCAAAATACAGAACATACCAAAATACAAAACATGATAAAATATAAAACATATTAAAAAAAAACATGATAAAAATACAAAACATATCGAAATCCTAAATACAATTCATATCAAATAAAAAATATATCAAAATACAAAGCATATCAAAATACAAAATATATCAAAATACAAAAAATATTCAAATACAAAACATATTAAAATACAAAACATATTAAAACAAACATATCAAAATACAAAATATATCACAACTCAACGCATATCAAAATACAGACCATATCAAAATACAAAATATATCAAGATACAAAACATTCAAATACAGAACATATCAAAATACAAAATATATCAAGATACAAAACATATTCAAATACAGAAAATATCAAAATACAAAACGTATCATGAAAATGTTACTTAATTTTGTATTATATTATACGATTTGTCGTTTGATATGTTTTGAATGAAAAATTGATATGCTTTTTTATATGATTTGAATGTTCCCCACCATTGAGATGACATACCTGCAGTCAGATTGGGCTTGCCTTGGAGAACTGGGTTTATCCCTAGGAGACAGTTTATTCTCAACCCTGGAGACCCCGGCCTCGGAGAATTCGTCCTCGACTTCCAGTACTTCAACCTTGTCCTCCTCTAACCTCTGCTTCTCCAGCTTTCTCTGACGGGCTTTCTCCTTGGCTCGCCTGGCTCGGGCTTTCTCTTTAGCGTGAAGAATTTTAGCAAACTCTCTGTCCTGCGCTTCAATAGCCAACTTCCTGTCTATGTCATCTTCACAGGATTCCAACTGATCCTTAAATATATAATTCATCAACAAATTTGTCAGTAAATCAGATCAAATCAAATCATAAGTTGTAGGGATGGCCTAAGGCTCCAGTAGTGGATCGGAGTTTCAAGTCTTTCCCCATTACTGGTTTTTCAGCCCTGGCCTTCTCTTTAAACGGAAAAGAGATCTCTAATATCTACTAGTAATCTATAATGTCCGTTAAATCGCTAATGCTTTTTAATCTCCAATATCTACCTGTAAATTAATCTTTTTCTCTAATATCCACCTGTAATCTCTACTATCTACCTTTAATCTCTAATTTTACTTTTAATCTCTAATATATACCTGTAATCTCTAATATCAACCTGTAATCTCTAATATTAACCTGTAATCTCTAATATCAACCTGTAAACTCTAATATCTACCTTTAATCTCTAATATCTACATGTAATCTCTAATATCCACCTGCAATCTCTGATTTATACCTGTAATCTCTAATATCTACATGTAATCTCTAATATCAACCCGTGATCTCAAATATCTACCTGTAATCTCTAATATCAACCAGTAATCTCTAATTTATACCTGTAATCTCTAAGATCTACCTATAATCTCTATTATCTACCCATAATCTCTAAGATCTACCTGTAATCTCTTATATCTACCTGTAATCTCTAATATCTACCTGTAATCTCTAATATATACCTGTAATCTATAATATATTCCTGTAATCTCTAATATCTACCTGTAATCTCTAATATCTACCTGTAATCTCTAATATCTACATGTAATCTCTAATATTAACCTGTAATCTCTAATATCTACCTGTAATCTCTAATATTAACCTGTAATCTCTACTATCTACCTGTAATCTCTACTATCTACCTGTATTCTCTAATATATACCTATAATCTCTAATATATGCCTATAATCTCTAATATATACCTATAATCTCTAATATATACCTATAATCTCTACTATCTACCTGTAATCTCTAATATATACCTATAATCTCTAATATAAACCTATAATATCTAATATCTACCTGTAATCTCTGAGCTAGTTCTGCATCCCTGCGTTCTTGTTGGAAAAGCAGTTCAGCAGCTTGAGCTGCCGCTAGTTCTGAAGGGGTCAGTGCTGAACCGATACCTAGAATATTTTCAGAACTGATAATTTTATTGATAATAACTAAGTTGTATATGTTTTAGATATATTAAATCATGAAGTCTGCTGAATACAATAGCAAAATTTGTTTACATCATCAGGTTGCAAATACATAAGGATTCTAGAATAAAAATATTTAGAAAAAAATCAAAAATTTACCCAATATATTATCTGGATTAGTATCTATAAAACAAGCACCACCATAGGCTCCCAGCTCACTATAGCTTGTTAATGAGCTATCAGATCTAGAAATTAAAACATAAGGCCTCAAAAATAAATGACATCAACCATTCACATTGGTTTCTTTAAACCCAACATATTGATTGTCATCCTGAAAACTATATTAATAACAACTATTAAACTTAAAAATTAGTTATTGTTACCCTAAACCTATGAAAACTAGGTGTTCTCACCCTTCAAATTTACTAACTATAGTTGTTATTACCCTTCAACCCATAAAACTATTTCTTTTTAACCTTCAAACTATATTACTAGTTGTGGTTACCCTTCAACCTATATTACTAGTTGTCGTTACCCTTCAACCTATATTACTAGTTGTTGTTACCCTTCAACCTATATTACTATTTGTTGTTACCCTTCAACCTATATTACTAGTTGTGGTTACCCTTCAACCTATATTACTAGTTGTTGTTACCCTTCAACCTATATTACTAGTTGTTACCCTTTAACCTTTAAATCTAGTTATTATTACTGTTACCCTAAACCTATAAAACTAGGTTGTTGTTACCCTTCAACCTATATTACTAGTTGTTGTTACCTTTCAACCTATAAAACTGGTTGTTGTTACCCTTCAACCTATAGAACTAGTTGCTGTTACCCTTCAACCTATATGTTTTACTAGTTGTTGTTACCTTTCAACTTATAAAACTGGTTGTTGTTACCCTTTAACCTATATTACTAGTTGTTGTTACCCTTCAAACCAATAAAACTAGTTGTTGTTACCCTTAAACCAATGAAAACTAGATGTTGTTACCCTTCAAACCTATAAAACTAGTTGTTGTTACCCTTTGAACTATTAAACTGGTTGTTGTTACCATTAAATCTATATTAATAGTTGTTGTTACCTTTCAACCTATAAAACTGGTTGTTGTTACCCTTAAACTAATGAAAACTAGCTGTTGTTACCCTTCAACCTATATTACTAGTTGTTGTTACCTTTCTGAAGTTCTACTTGAAGTTCTACAATCTGAACTTGTATTCAAGTCTTCAACCCTACAGACTGCTAGAGAGGAAGGATAACTTGTAGATCCTAGAATACAAAGCATAAAGTTATTCTGTCCAGTTTCATAAATTAAGTGGAGTTAATCTGTTAAGTTAAATGGAGTCAATATGCTTACTTCTTAGTTTAATTGCTTGATGGAGTCAGTCGTATAAGTTAAATGAAAAGAGAAAAGAATCTATCAGCATTCTATTTTGATTAATGAAGCCATTTTCTTCAGTCAGTTAATCATCAGAGCTTGATGGAGTCAAGTCGTATAAGTTAAATGAAAAGAGAAAAGAATCTATCTATTTATTTTGCCCTCCTAATAACATGAATGCTACCAGGTACCGACCCTTCCCTGCAATCGTCTGCCTCCTTGCAGTACGTGGTGGATCACAGAGTTAGCATGACATGTGCAATGATACTGTTATGGCCGAGTGGAAGTAGCCGAAGCCGTGAAGCCCCAACTACAGTGGCCTGTATCTATAGTCTGAATTTGTTCATCATGGTTGTTCTAGATTCAATTTAGAAATAATAAAGTTGTAATATCTTTATCGAAATATGCATGTAATCCACCAAAAAGGGTCAAAGGGAGATAGGACAGGAAGAGGATGGAGTTTAAGCGATAGAAAAAAATGTGTGGCATGTTGATAAACATCCTCAAATGGAAATGGGCTTCATTAGAAAAAATAGATAATTAATCTTTGTTTTGGTAAGAAATAAGGAGAATTGAAAAAAGTATATCATATCTCAAGTTTACATATTTAAGCGCAACGTGCAAAAAGAGGCAAAAACTTAGAATCAGTGCAAAGTTTTCAATGTAAGATAATCCATTTACTAGTTTTGATTTAAAAGAGTTGATATGTAATACTTCTACCTGTGGGTTCCAAGTGCCTGTTCAAGTTTTTTATATTGTTTACCTGCACCTTCAGTGTATGTTCTTGTAACAGGAGCATGCTGTCTTTCCTGTCCAGAAGTCTTGTTCTCTTTAGTGGAAAAATTCTCTGATCTGGAGGACATCCCTGCTCTTGCAGATAGCTCAGATCTTGTTTGCATTTCCGCTCTTGAAGACATATCTGCTCTTGAAAGGTTTTCAGCTCTTAAATCCGATTCTGATCTAGGTGATATTTGTTCTCTGGAAGACATCCCAGCCCTCAATGACATCTCGGCTCTTGAATACATAACCGATCTTACTTTCACTTCTGCTCTTGAAGACATTTCAGCACTTGCTTGCACTTCTGCTCTTGAAGACGTTTCTGCCCTTGCTTGCACTTCTGCTCTTGAAGACATTCCAGCTCTTGATTGCACTTCTGCTCTTAAAGTATTTTCAGGCCTCGAACCAAATTCCGATCTAGGTGATATCTTTGCTCTTAAAGACATCCCAGCCCTCGATGACATCTCAGGTCTTGAAAACCTATCCGCCAATGAACCAAATTCTGATCTAGGTGATATCTCAGGTCTGGGAGATGTATTTGCTCTTGCTGACATCTCTGCTGTAGATAAATCAGCGGTGCATTTCTCCTGGTTTGCATACAAAGGTTCATCTGTTACTACCGCTGGTCTGGCGACTGTAACCCTGTAATCTGCATCATTGTAGGCAAGAGTTCCAATATCAGCAGCTGGCTTGTTACGGGACCTTAACAAGAAAATCATATATATTTAGAAAAGATCCCAATGTACACTGTACAGTGATGTTCTAAATATCCCGTAATAATGTGAATTAATTGATAACCTTAAAGTCCATTTTGATCTTAGAAATAGTTTGCGGCATTCAACATAGGTAACCTAACCTTTGCAATGATTTTTTTTACGAAACAATTATCACAAAATTCCAAAATGTGGTCTGCCATTTTTGTGCTTTCATATTCATATATAAATGATTTTTTTCATAATGCGATATTTTCATGGCAGACCACATTTTTGAAAAAGGCAAGATTAGGATATTTTGTGATTATTGTTACATAAAAAATAAAATAAAAAATCAAGTTATCTAAAATGAATGTCGCAAGCTATTTCTAAGGTCAGAGTCGACTTTAAAGTTATCAATCAATTTATATTCTTCCAGGTTATTTAGAACATCACAGTTTACAGAATTTAACAGAAATTTGTTGATCTGGCCCAAACCTGAGATTTAATAAACGAGGGTAAAGTAGTTCACCTAGGCTAAACTACATCTCGCTGATTATTAATTTCGACCTCAGGATACTTAGAGCTTTGTTAAATATGGGTTAAATATATATACAAATCATTAGGTCTAACATTTTTATCAAAGAAAAAAAAAATGGGTCAAACGTTTTGGTAAAATAGAAAAAAATCAGACTTTTTTAGTGTAAAATAGATTTCTTCGTCCCTCTAAATGGGAAAACTAATTCTGTTACTGCACCTATTTCTTAATCCTTCTTCCTGGAGATTTCTTGCAAACATCTCATCTCTCTTCTTTGTATATTCATCATCCAAACCCTCTTCAGCCCAATTATCTCTATTCCCCGCTGATGTAGAATCTCTATATCCAGTTCCAACTGGATCCAAGTCTCTGAATCCGATTTCTGGAGAATCTGAATCCCTGAATCCAAGTGCTGGTGCAGCTGAATCTCTGAATCCCGGTGCTAGAGCAGCTCTGAATCCAACTGCAGGAGCATCTGAATCCCTGAATCCAGATCTAGTTCCCAAAGCCAATGCTAACGCCAGTTTAGAATCTGCCTCAGCTTGTCGTTCCAGAATTTCTCTATATAAATGTAATGTATAATGTATATTGCTTAGTTATGAACTGAAAGACAATATTATAGAATTTACTAGATTATCCTCATATTTACCTATATTTGTTTCTCCTTTCCTCCGCATCCTGTATTTCATAAGATTGAATAACTTTAGCTTGAGGAACATCTTGTCTGATCTGCTGGTTCCTACTCTTGTTCCCTAAACAAATAAATTTAGCCTGAGAAACATATTGTATGATCTGCTGGTTTCTAATCTTGTTCCCTTAACAATTAGATTTAGCTTGAGGAACATTATGTCTGATCTGCTGGTTCCTACTCTTGTTCCATAAACTATTAGATTTAGCTTGAGGAACATTTTGTCTGATCTGCTGGTTCCTACTCTTGTTCCCTTAACAAATAGATTTAGGTTGAGAAACATATAGTCTGATCTGCTGGTTCCTACTGTTGTTCCCCAAACAGGAAAAATGTCATATATGAGAATTCCACAAAAATTAGTTTTGAAGGAGATAACAATAATCATCATTTTTTAACTCCCCCTGTATTTATGAAAAATGTTAAATTATCAAGAATTATATTCAGTAAAATCTATGATATTGGGATATAGAACTGCCTTTAAGTTACTTAACCCCTTGGGCGGTCTGGGTCTCCCATATTGGGGGGACTTTCAGATTTAAATCTTTATCTTTATACCTGGCCTAAGGTTGTGTTATGACATTTTGAGATTGACTTGAAATTATCATACTTATTCTACACAGTGATGCCAATAGTGGCACTAAATACAATTGCGAAGTTGCGACATCATTGACCGGACCAAAAACTCAACAAAAGTAAAAACCAAGCGTAATGATTCAGGGAAATTTCATATTTTGGAGAGTTAACCCCCCACCCCCCTCTGCACTGGGGAGAGGGAGAAATTATTTTCATAGATATAAGGGTAGGGGGGGGGGGGTCGAGAGCGGGAAGTAAATTTACCCTTTACAACTTTTTTCAAAAATTCATTTATTTCCCCAATTCGGCGCTACATGCTCAAATGTGTGGGGGGGGGGTGATTTTTCAAGAAAATATATATCCCACTAACCCCTTAACCGGATGGAAAATCATTCGATTATCTGAGGATAGCTGAACCTTGATAGTGTTGGTTTATTTCATCATGTTGTATCCGAGTAGCTAGAGCTTGATCTTCATAAACCGACCAGTTCTGCCTGATCTGGGATACAAGGCCGGCACGTGGCAAGGATTCTCCCCCGTTCATTCTCAGCCTGATGTCAGCTTAACATACTGTATGCAAATAATACAATTATTTTATCTCATTTAGGGACAAACTGGGCCTGTCATAGGGAACACTTTCTCCTAAGACAGACAGGCAGGGTGCATGTCGATGCGGCCACACATAACATTTTTATAGGCACAGTTCCCTATTATTGGATTGAGAATGATACAATTCGTAAAAAACGAAGTTTTAATGAAAAAAATAGTTTAAATATAGTTAATTTCTAAAATCAGCAAACACATAACCTTGGAGACGTTAATTTATTTCAATTCACACCATACTTTTCATCGGAATAACAGTGGGTAGGGGGGGGGGGGGATGAGGATGGGGAGCACTCCCTTTGGATAAGTGAAAATTTAAATACTACATTCACGTATCGTTAATTGGTTGATTATCGTTTATTTCTATGCATCCAAAGGGGATCCCCTTAAATATAAAAGCTCCTTGACGTATCAACATCCAATGTAATTAAGCCACCCTAATTAAATTGAAAACCGTATTAACCCCTTCTAGCGTTATTTCACATAAAGGTCTCGTACAACCATGTCAAAGGCATGGTTTACTAAGGAAACTTTAAATATAGACCCAAAAATTCATTTATATATATAATAGTACCCAAATCTTAGAAATCTAAGCGAAAATAGAGTAATTTTTATTTAATAATTGATTTCAATTAAGTTTGAATGCACATTTTCGCTACTCCTGGTGGTGATTTTCAGAACTCATGTTTTTTTAAGAATGTGTTTTGTAAATTCATTGATTGATTGATTGATTGATTGATTGGTTGATAAACGTTTATTTCTATACACCTTATTACTGGTGTCTTAAATCTATGTAAATTCCTAGATTTTTCATTGTGTCTTTTTGAGGATTTACAGAAATTTAGAAATATAAAACAAAGACATGAAATAGCCTTAGCACCTTATCAGACGGGATAAATGATATTACTTTGGTTTGAATTTTTATCAGATATTAGCAAATTTATCCTGAGTTGTGACCAATCAAAACTTTAAATTCACTTAGTTGAAAGTTTGAACTTTGAAAAGTTGTTTATTTCATATTTGAGAGTACACACTGTACACTTCAGGTATATCTGCTAGACCACACGACCTACGTCTTTCTGTCGTATAAACCATTCTGTTCAGAAACAGGCAAGGGTGTATTATGCAGTATACACTATATACAAAAATAGATGGGACAGTAACTGATATTCAGATCATAAATTCTGAATTTCCTAAGTTCAAATTACCCCCCCCCCAAACCCCAATTTTTTTCTGCAATATACGGATCATTGGACAATTACTGATTATTTGAAAACTTATGGGGTCTTCGGGGAAACACAACCTTCATGAGAGTATCCATCAGAGGCCGTTCCTTCCATAAACTACATTGGTCGACAACTTGACGTCGCATATATTGGTCGTCAAGTGAACGGAGAAATATCTATCTACGGATAAGAATCTAGCATGAGACATCTAGCGGCCAACATATCGTCCCCCAAAGTACGTGAAGTACACGACCAGTAATTATGGAGGGAACGGGCTCCAAAGTAGTTATCGACTATTCTCTTTAAGTGTATAGTTTTACATTGTCAACGACTCAACTATCGGAACCGTATTGCTGTGGGACTAAGAAGCGTAGGCCTCTTGATAAGAAATTAGTTTTGCGCCATTTGCCGCGTAACATTGCAATTTCAGGCTTGGAGAAAAAATTTTAAAAATATTTTTATCTCTCTTTATGTTTACGGAGTTATTCATTCTTGTCCTGTATTTAGCGGAGAGTGAATCCAAGTTTTTTTTTTCAACATTTATATATTATTTGTTCTTAACAGATCCGCGTAAAACCAATGGTTAATGTCGTGTATTGAGTTGAAGCTTAGAAACTTGTAACTATTCCTATTTTCTTGTTTTGAACACAGAACCGACAATATCATCGTGATTTCAGATCTATACTTTGTTGGAAGCTAAAGTTCTTATTAGTTAATGGCTAGGAGAGGGGCGAGTTCCCTACCCCTTCTATTTTGTACACGGCCACGAATGATTTTTACTATTTCAACACGTACCATCAATAGGGGTTTGCTTTCTCTGGGTCAAATACTTTTTATTTTACTATCTCACCTACTAGATATTTTGAGGAAGAAGACTGACGGACCCTCCCAACCCCTCTCCTTCAGAATTAATTACTTCATTTCTGCACGCAATCCCATTGCCGACATAGCCTTGACCTTAGAATCCCTTTGCCGATATAGCCTTAATCCTAGAAACCCATTTGCGACATAGCCTAAATCCTTGAATTCTATAGCTGACATAGCTTAGATCTTAGCCACGGAGCTTGATAAAGAAAGAGCTGGTATTTTTATGATTATGAAACGGACATTTACAGCATTTAGAATTTAATAAAGATGTGTCTTGCTGTTCCTTGTTAATAAAAAATTTAAACGAATTCTGTTGTTGAACCGGTAATTTATTACGCGTCATCATCAGATCTAGATTTAAATAAATCTTTAAAGCTATATAAGTCTGAATTGACGGAATTAACAGAGAGATTTTTTCAGAGTTTAGGTTTATGATTAACTATGTTAAAGGAGCGAAACCAACCAACATTTCAGGTATTTTAAGATACAACTTTAGTATACAACTTATAACTAGATATTCGGGATTTTAAGATACAATTTTAGTATTCAACTAGAGATATTCGGGTATTTCAAGATACAATTTTAATATACAACTAGAGATATTCGGTTATTTCAAGATACAATATTAGTATACAACTAGAGATATTCAGGTATTTCAAGAAACAATTTTAGTATTTAACTAGATATTCAGGTATTTCAAGATACAATTTTAGTAGACAACTAGAGATATTCAGGTATTTCAAGATACAATTATAATATACAACTAGAGATTTTCGGGTATTTCAAGATACAATATTAGTATATAACTAGAGATATTCAGGTATTTCAAGATACAATTTTAGTATTTAACTAGATATTCAGGTATTTCAAGATACAATTTTAGTATACAACTAGAGATATTCGGGTATTTCAAGATACAATTTTATTATTTAACTAAATATTCAGGTATTTCAAGATACAATTTTAGTATACAACTAGAGATATTCGGGTATTTCAAGATACAATTTTATTATTTAACTAGATATTCAGGTATTTCAAGATACAATTTTAGTATACATCTAGAGATATTCGGGTATTTCAAGATACAATTTTAGTATACAACTAGAGATATTTGGGTATTTTAGCACATATAGAGGGTTTAAACAACTTTTAAACTCTATTAAACATATAATGGTGTCAACCTGACCAAGTGAAAATCGGCCAAAGAAATTAATGTACGTTTGACATAAATGATTACTTAGGATTAGAAGTTATGTTTGTTTATTTAGGACAAATGGCCGACTATGCGCCCAACTATCTTGAAGCTTTTGCGCCAGGAATCAGTTCCAAGGTGAGGAACGGGGGGAGATGTTCTGAAAGTTTAGAGACAGGAATGGGTTGGACGTGGCTAAAATAAAAGTTTAGGCACAGGAAAGGGGGGGGGGGTCCTGAAAGGTTAGAGATAGGAAGGGAATCGAGCAGGGTTAGACCCATGGGAGGGTAGGGGATTCAATGTTTGCAATCCCTAATCTAAAAACTTATTTTTACGAAATTATAATCCTGTTTACTTAAAGTTTCTTGGATTCTAATTAAAATATGGGTTTAAAGATGCAAGTTAAAGAGATTTGTGCAGAATATTATCTTTATTTTTTTATGGAAGAATTTTCAGAAATAAACCAATTTAATTAATTATTTCAGAGCTGAGTGGCAGGAACTGTTCTGGTCGGTTCACAGTCTCTGTGTATGGGATGATAAAAGTCCACCTAAAGTAAATGAACTTTAATTTGTGAAAATTTTTAATTGCTCATATGTTTTTGGGATATTTATAGATTTGATCTTTCCAATAGCTTATGCTGGGGTGTATATTTTCTTGAAAAATTATTTCTCCCCTTTTTTTAAAATCATTTTTTTCCTCTTGAAGTTATATTTCTTTAAAGGTTTTATTTTCTGAATTGGGGAAATTGGTAAATTTAGGAAAAAACTTGCCTTTTCATGTCCGTCATGTGTTCATTCCCCCCCCCCACAGATTTTCAAAAATAATCCCCCACAGGCGGGGGGGGGGGTTAATTCTTAAAAAAATACACCACTTAGCTTGTAATGACTGACAAAAAAAAACTATTTTTACCCCTCAAAATATTAAATGTAATCATCACAAGGAGTTCATTTTTTATTTCCTCACTTGTATACACTCTTGAAGAGAAATTATAAAGCAATGATCAAAAATAATTTGTTTTTATTTTTAGATTTTTGCTGCTCTAAGAGAAGATATTCTTGTGTTTATAAACCAGGCTCAAGAACGGGTACTGACCCATCAGGTGGAATTTCTTTCAATAGTTTCTATTTTTTTAAAGGGAATTTCTTTACAAAATAATAATCCTCTTTTTTGTAATTAGTTGGGTGGTTGGTTAATTGGTCGGTTAATTTATTGGTTGGTTGGTTAATTAATTAATTGGTTGGTTGGTTAACTGGTGGTTAATTATTGGCTGGTTGGGTAATTGGTTTGTTGGTTGGTTGGTTGGTTGGTTAGTTTGTTAAGCTTTTCCAATTAGTTTGAATGTTTTTTATGGCGTTTTAGCTTTTGGGGTAATCAAATTACGATTGATAGATTGGTTGATTTTAGGAGGATCAGGCTCTACTGAAGGCGTATATCGCCGAGTGGAGAAAATTCTTCACTCAGTGCAATTTGTTTTATTTTCAAGAGTGTCTAATCACATGAAGTCAAATGATACCATGAGTGTCACTGTCTGATCACATAATGTCAAATTATGATACTTCAAGGAACGGCGTTCCAAGAATTACCAAAAAAGACGTTTCATGAAATTTAAAAAGCGTCAATAGAGATATCTTTGTGGGTTTCTAATTATTCACATCTTACGGCTGTATATTTTCTATTACGAATCCATGTCTCAAGTTCTACAACTACAAGATTAATTTCAGGATTCTGCGATGAAGTTGGTTCACGCGGAGAGGAACGGTGAGGCGTTCGATTCCCAACTGGTGATTGGAGTCAGGGAGTCCTACGTTAACCTGTGTAGTAGTGCAGAGGATAAACATAAGGAATTCATCACGCGGACAAAACCTAAAAAAGGCTTTTTTGGGGGGGGGGGAGTAAAGCTTGGAGGAATAGGTTTAAACCAATTAAAAATGTAAAATGAAATTCAAAATGGAACATTTCATTGGATTCGCCAATTTATTTTTATTTATTGAAGGAAAATTCAAACTTTCCTTAAAAAATATTTGTTACTCGTGAATGTTTTGACAGATTTATAAGGAGAACTTTGAGAGAGCTTACATCTTAGGTAAGAGTTATTTTCAAAATTGAATAAAATTTTAATATTTTTAATATTTCCTTTTTCAGCCACAGAAGCATTCTACAAAGTCCAAGCACCAGAGCAGGAAATTCATTTAAGAAGCTTTTATTTCATTTTTTCATAAATCAATGAAAATAACGTGACAGTTGTTTTATAAACATTTTCCGAAATATTTGGCTAAGCAAAACATTTTCCGAATTATTTGGTTAAGCAAAACATTTTCCGAAATATTTGGTTTAACAAAACATTTTCCGAAATATTTGGTTAAGCAAAACATTTTCCGAAATATTTGGTAACAAAACATTTTCCGAAATATTTGGTTAAGCAAAACATTTTCCGAAATATTTGGTTTAACAAAACATTTTCCGAAATATTTGGTTTAACAAAACATTTAGTAAAAATCTTCTAAATAGTGTTTGAACTAAATGAATTGACTAGTTGAATGTGAACGGTGTACACCTATACATGAAGTATGCTGATACTAAGCTACGCGAGGAGGAGCTACGAGCACACAAATATCTAGAGAGCTGTGCAGGAAGCGTCCAGAATCTGATAGATTCCTGCGTCAGGTTAATTTACAGTCCTCCCTTCCATTTTCAAGAAAGTTGTGAATTTATGAGTTGAGAGAAGTAGATCAATTGTTGTGGGTATAAAGGTCCAGTTAGAGTAGGTGTGGGACGGTGCTTCCCATGCCTGCCGGCGGTCTGGGGGGTTCATAACGGGACCTCTTTTTCAGATTTCTTTTTTCTCTCTCTCTATGAATGCTGCAAGCTTTTTCTAGGGTCAAGTCTAAGTTTATAAATGCTCAATGCAACTATTAATTTTTTAACGTCTGTAATTATCGTCAAAAATAATAATTTAAAATTAAAGATACTGTTTACTGTAGTGTACTGGTGACAGCGTTTAAGGAAACTATTCTGGCTGAGTGTGCTGACATGATACGCTCCAACGAGACCACCAAGCTGCTTCAAATGTATAAGGAAGGATTAAGATTATTATGTTCTTACATTTTTTCGAATTCTCTTTGATACTGCTCATCTTTGTCAAATTCTTTGTTTCAAATTATTGAAGAAATTATGACAAAAACGATTTAACCCTGGGCTATAAAGTACATTTATCCATAATATCCCGGAACTAAACTCCCCGATTTTCTTGTTTTGATAATAATTTTGTATCTGTAGTTAATGGACCGTGTTCCTGATGGAGAGGGTAAATACACATTTTAATAATATGAAAATCCACGAAAATTTCTTTAAATAAGTACATATATCTGAGGTCGAATTTAAAGAGCTTGAACCATGTCTAGACGCATTTCAAACATGATATGCAGTTAAAATTTTAATCAGTTTTTTTTTAAGATGAGCCAGCGTGCAATTTGAACCAATAATTGGTAGTTCAAATTTATTAAATTCAGCCTCTGAAATACTAACAATTGAGAAATACAACATGCTATGATTTTACCTAACTTTAGACTTCTTTTCGTTTACTTGACAGTGGTTTTTAGGAATTGATCCGATGTTAACTGTTTTGGAGACCCACATATATCAGGTAGGAGGATGATTTATTTATTTAATATGACGGTGGTGGGATTATTAAGTGTCGTAGTGAGTGCTTAGGATCCATTTAAATTTGATGCGGATCCGGATCTGAATCCTGGATCCGCATTGAAAAAAATGGATCCGGATCCAGGTCATTTCTTTAAGATTTACTGAATTTTTTAACAAAAAATAATGTTCAAAATTTTTGTTTATTTTTTTTCGCTTATTTTTATCCTAAAACTTTATGAACCATTCAGAAATGCGGAAATTTTTATTATCTCTTTTTTTCAAAAGTTCAGATTTGGGTTTTAGGAGTAACATTTTTTTGTAGTTTTTGGTTGTTATTTTACCCCTTGGATCCGGATCCGTGGATCCGCATATTTTTGCGGATCCGGATCCAGGAAGCCAAAATCTTGCGGATCCAACGGATCCGGATCCTAAGCACTGGCCGTAGTCCTGCATGTTGAAAAGCCACTAGCAATATCCCATCTAAACTACACTAGTGTCTATGTGTTATAATCTGATTTCCCAAAGCACAATTGTTATTCAATCTAACAGTAACTTTATTCTGAGAAGAAATTGCTATGACTATTCTAGGTTTTGTTAAAGATTAACTATACTTCAAACATAAGTGCCGACCTTAGATTAACCAATTGATTTTACAAATTTAATTGAGAAAAAAAACATAAAATATGAATAGATTGATGGATGTATTGGTTGGTTAAATTTACGCGATGTCCCACTTTCAGGCCGGTTTAGCTGATATGGTCGCGTCAGCTGAAGCTATAACTGCTGACAGTGAGAAGTATGTTGAGCAGCTTTTAAATCTTTTCAGACGATTCAGTCTTCTTGTCAGCCAGGTAAACATACTTCAGTCTTCTTGTCAGGTAAACATACTTCAGTCTTCTTGTCTGGTAAACATACTTCAGTCTTCTTGTCTAGTAAACATACTCCAGTCTTATTGTCTAGTAAACATACTCCAGTCTTCTTGTTTAGTAAACATACTCCAGCTTCTTGTCTAGTAAACATACTCCAGTCTTCTTGTCAGGTAAACATACGCCAGTCTTCTTGTCTAGTAAACATACTCCAGTCTTCTTGTCTAGTAAACATACTCCAGTCTTCTTGTCTAGTAAACATACTCCAGTCTTCTTGTCTAGTAAACATACTCCAGTCTTCTAGTCTAGTAAACATACTCCAGTCTTCTTGTCTAGTAAACATACTCCAGTCTTATTGTCTAGTAAATATACTCCAGTCTTCTTGTCTAGTAAACATACTCCAGTCTTCTTGTCTAGTAAACATACTCCAGTCTTCTTGTCAGGTAAACATACTCCAGTCTTCTTGTCAGGTAAACATACTCCAGCCTTTTTGTCTGGTAAACATACTTCAGTCTTCTTGTCTGGTAAACAAACTTCAGTCTTCTCTTTCTCTTGAAAAAAAAAGTTTTTAACCATCAAAATTAATTGAAATATATTATTATGTTAAATATTAATATGTTTAATATTATTTTGTTCAGGGTTTCAAAGATGACCCCCGGTTCCTGACTGCTCGAGACAAGGCATATAAAAGGGTTGTGAACGATACCTCAATATTCAGGGTCAGTAAAATAATGAAGTTGGTATTAAGCATGAAAACTATGAATAATTAATTATAATTTATAATTAATAATTAAAAATTCAGGATTTAACTTGAAAAATATACAATATAAGGGGGCGGGGTGAAAATTTTTAATGCTTAATGAAAAAATGATATGCTTTAAATCAAAAGTTTTTTGTCCATTTTCATATTTTTACCCTGATTTTTTCTTCCCATTTCTGCGAATTAATTTATAAAATCATCTTGGAAAAATGTTATAAATACCTTAACGGAAGAATATTCAAATCAAAGGTTTAATTTGAAAAGTATTTTGCAAAGTCTCAATTTTCATTCTCGTATTAAGTAGACTGGTGTAATTAAAGGAATCAACTGTTCCAGCGAGTTCCGTCCTTTTGCATTTTATGTTAGGGGGACTCGGCCTTTCTTACTTGGGCATACTTGTAGATTTGTCATCAGAGTTCCAGATAGGAGCATAGAGATGACGTCTTTTGTACCCAGCATTTTACTCATAGGTTTCTCATTCCTGCTGTTCTGGTATTTTATCATATGAAGACTTGAAAGTTTTAATATTTCCTGCTCCTTTGATATATTCTGGTAATTTGTTCCATTTCTCCGCTACTCTGTTGGTGAAGATATTCCTTCTAACCTCAGTCTTGCATCTGGTTGTTAGTATATATTTAATGCATCAGAAGATTGCCTGGTAACCCTGACTGATTCTTCTCCTGCAGTCTGGAAGAACTGTCTCCTGTCTACATCATCATAATTGTGCATGAGCTTGAACACTTGAATCATGTCATATCTAGTCCTTCTTTCTTTCTATTCATTTCCACGGAATGAGGATTGACCTTTTATTTATTTATTTATCTATTTATGATGAACTAAGTGACTATACAATTCTGAACGCATAATGTGAATTAGGAAAATAAGTTCTGGCCGGGTGCATTACTTATTCTCCGTTGGTGGTTTGTGTTTCTGATCAATACTCGTATATCCTCGTATACCTAATAATCTATCTATTAGGACATCCCAATAACACAAATGTTACCAGGAAACCACCCCTCCCGGCAACCCTCCGCCTCCCTTAGGAGTACTTGGGTTACAGAGTTAGCATGACATGTGCAATGATACTGTTATGCCCGAGTGGAAGTAGCCGAAGCCGTGAAGCCCCAACTACAGAGGCTTGTATCTATAGCCTGAATTTTAAGAGAATGTTAGGTTTATCCTTATTTCATCCGACTTTTGGCCGAATCATTCAATTAGATCTTTTATATTTCTATTCCATACTATGAATTATGTACCTAAGTATATAGATTTACATATTTTAATAACGTTTGTTCAACCACCTCACTCTATTCTGCTGCGTGCGTATTGGTTTCGTGGATGCCGCACCCAATATTATTTTGTTTTGTCATTTTGAGTGGGTCGTCTTTGTTCCCTCCTTATTAAATTCCGATTTGTTTCTCCATGAACTAATATTAAACATTTAGAAGGTTTGTTAATTTTATATTGTTTAGTTGGATTTACCGAATAAGTCTGGAGTGTACAGCAAGACCCAGCCAGAGTCTAAATGTCCTGAACTCCTGGCAAACTACTGTGATATGTTACTCAGGAAAACTCCACTTTCAAAGGTAGAATTCAATAAAAAGCTTTAATTATGTCAAGCTTAAAAGCCTTAACCTAGAAGGGATTGTGATGGCTTACCCTGGCTAGGTCATTGAGCTTTTGGGCACTCCCTGGCTTATTAAATTAAATTGAATTGAATTAAGATAAAGTCATATTTTAAAATCTAATTTTACAAACAATCATAAGTGGTTTATTGATTTATTAGAATTGATTTATTAGATTGATATATTGATTGTTTGATGGATTGATTGATGGGGTATTGATTGATGGATTGATTGATAGAGATTGATTGATTGATTGATGGTTTGATTGGTTGATGTATTGATTGATGGGTTTATTGAGGGGGTATTGATTTATGGATGGATTGACGGATTGAATGATGGATATTTGGATTGATTGATGGATTGATGGATTGGTTGGTTGGTTGATTGATTGATTGATGGGTTGATTGATGAGTTGATTGATTGATTGGTTAATTGATTGATTGGTTGATGGATTTATTGTAGAGGTTGACAAGTGACGAGGTTGAATCTAAGCTCCGTGATGTCCTACTGGTGTTGAAGTATGTTCAGAACAAGGATGTGTTTATGCGTTATCACAAGGTACACTTCGATGTCATTTTCTATTTCGTTTTTAAGTGAATCAGAGAAATTTTAGAAATTACATTTTAGAAAAGCTAATACTTAAACAAAGATTTACATGATTTGTAAGATAAGAAACATAGGGGTGCATATTTCCCCCTCCTCTTTGAAAATGATGTTTTTGCCTCAGATGTTTGTTTTCTAGTATTTCATTTACATAATTGGTTAATAATTAGTTATTTTTAGGGGAAATAAACAGATTTTTGGGGTATAAAGTTTCAAAGTTATGAATGTCCAATTTTGATTTTTTTTAGATCATCAAAAATCATTTTTTAAGCTTACATATCCCTCAGAAAAAGCTCAGAGATTACCTCTGTGCATGGTTCTTTTGAAATTTAGGATCGCTTGGCAATCTCTTAAAGTCAGGAATCTTCATTAATTTTCTTCTTCAGGCGCACTTAACCCGTCGTTTGATCCTGGACACAAGTGCAGACAGTGAGAAGGAGGAGAATATGGTGGAGTGGTTGAGAGAGGTTTTTATTTTTTTATTTTGTGGAAACTTTAGGGATCATGAAAATTTAAACCAGTTGTTGTTTGGTGTTATTTTTAACATCATCAGCGCTGAATGCTTTAAAAACTGACTGAAAATAATAACGTGGCAGGCGATATTATCAATATAATGAAGACGACTTTCGATTTTAATTTTGATTTATATCAAGCTTTTAAACTGCAAGGATACACAAAAAAATAAATACAAAGAGAACCTGTCAATTAAAAAATCCTGTTTTTATTTACTTGGAAACTTATATTTCGAGAGAAGCTTGTTAACAATTAATACTGAAAAAAAAATTTTATCATCGTATTGATTTAATTGCCTACCACCGTAGTAATGATATATCTGAAAAAGAACCACCATATTGAAAGATAATTTGATTGAAAAGGAATTTATATTAGACTTTGGCTGTCGCTGTAATTTTAGCTTGAAAAAAAAGTTGTTTCTGAAAATGATCTCTCCCCTCATCACTGACTTTTTTTCGACAGATAAAGAACAAAATTCAAAAACATTTGAAATCTATATATTTATTTAGGATCCGAAAGTTTACAAAAAATTTCATGTGTTATTACATATAATTAAATATGTTACAGTTTTTACATATGCTACGACGTTACATGTTTGCGGATTGGTTTACAGGAACATTTCTGAGATGTAATTTAAAAACTTTAAATCATTGGAATTTTCTTTTTAAATTCAAAATTCAAAAATTCATAATAACCCCCCCCCCCCCCCCGCGCTTTTATTTCTGTCTGACTTTGTACAAATATCAAATCGGTGTTTTAGGAACTTTGAATACGTTATTATAAATTCTAAGTTATTAAAAAAAATCAAATGTTAAATTCAGATTTAACTTTATCAAATAATTTTTAGTATTAGGAAACTTTTAGGTTTTTTTACCCGCTGTTGAATATATTTTCAGTAAATTTTCAGTTGGTACAATTATTAGTCTTGTTGGTTGATTTTGATAATAGAGTAATTGATTTACAAATTAATTTTATGGTTGATTAGTTAATTTTTTTTTCACAGGTTGGAATGCCGGCAGATTTTATCAACAAACTCTCTAGAATGTTCCAGGTTTATTTTTAACTTTTATTTTAAATATATTTTCCCTTCAACTGCAGCCAATGAAGATTCATATTAATATGTGTTTTTACTGAAAATCTTTAAATAGAATTGACTACGTGACCATTTAACACAGCCTTCAAGTTAGTTGAACTTTATTTAAAAAATAAACCATTCTTTTTTTAATTCATTTCAAAAAAAGTTTTACAATAAAAAGATCGATTTAAGAATGATTTACTTCAGGATATAAAAGTGAGCGAGGATCTGAACAACGAATTCAAAGGAAATCATCTTCTCTTTTCCAATAGAAATTGGTGAACTGTTGCAAACCAAATTATTCACACACAATTCCAAAGTTTTATCAATAACTCCAATGTCGACGTTATTTCAAGAGTTGCATGTCCTAATCACAATGGTACCTTGATTATTTTAAATTGTCTTCCTCTTTATAAAGATATCATTGAGCAATGCAAAGCCACGAAATGGAAGGAAAGTTCAAATCATTTTAGTTCCTTCAAGAAAATATATTATTTTTCTAAAACAGCCCCCGGCCACCCATGAGTGTACGTAACAAATTTAAGCCCAATCGGTCAAGTCGTTTGGCCGGCTATAGGCAACATATATATATATATATACTAATGTCTTGTTTTATTATATAGATTTATGTTACAAAGTATAATCTATTAATGAATTTCAGCCCAATCGGTCCAGCAGTTTGGCCGGCTATAGGCAACATGTATATATACGAATGTCTTGTTTTATTATATAGATTTAGGTTACAAAGTATAATCTATTAATGAATTTCAGCCCAATCGGTCCAGCAGTTTGGCCGGCTATAGGCAACATGTATATATACGAATGTCTTGTTTTATTATATAGATTTAGGTTACAAAGTATAATCTATTAATGAATTTCAGCCCAATCGGTTCAGCAGTTTGGCCGGCTATAGGCAACATATATATATATATATACTAATGTCTTGTTTTATTATATAGATTTATGTTACAAAGTATAATCTATTAATGAATTGATAAAGAATGATTTGTTAGATTTTCGTAAATCCAATAATCCAGACGTACATACAGACTCACTTTCTATCAAGGTAAATACTATAACTTGGATAAATATGTTTTAAGTCTTATTTTCATCATTTTCAACTTCATCGACCTGCTTTTAATAATTTGAGTAAAACTGAATAAAACCATATATGTTATTGAAATGGGTATCATGCGTGCGAAAATATTTTGCCGTGATTTTTAATTTTTCAAGTTTGTTTTCGATCAAAATGACAAACATCCTAGAAAAAAAACAAAAATCCCGGCAAAAACTTTTTCGCATTTAACAATACCCATTACAATAACATACATTTTTAAAAAAAATCTTTCAACATTTATGAAACGGAAAATCAGTTAAGAGAAAAAAAATGGTAAAAATCTAGTTCTCTGTTATTCAGGGTGTTCCAATAAACATTTGAATTCAGTGACGAATTCGATATCGTCTTTTAAAAAAATTCTTTGATTTAGTATAGTGACACATGTTGCGAAAGCTGCAATCCGTAAGATTTTCGTCTGCAACGTTTACAATTTGTTTGTTTATGTTTAGACAACTACGGTTATTACAGTATACAAACAGAGTGAACTTGTAAGTTGTCCGTCTTCACTGTTCATCTTGTGGAGACATTATAGACACATCTTTACAAACACTACCGTTTTTACAAAGTAAACTCTATCAGACATAATAATATTATGGCTTTTGAAATTATGTATTATGATGCTAATTTATAACAGACGATATCGAATTCGTCACTGAATTCCCATGTTTATTGGGACACCCTGTAGTATACAAGCTGAAGTGCCGGCGTTGCCCGTAGAAATCAAAAATCACATAAAAAATCTGACTTTATGGGCTTCCAAAAAAAATGTCAGCCATTTCGGTCCATCCGTTCAGCCAGCTGTAGCTAACATTATAAATATTTTAAGATGAGCGAAGAGCTTTATTATTAATATAGATTTTGTTTTAAAATTAGATTCTAAATATTGGTGCCTGGGCCCGGGGGAGTGAACGAGTTCCTGTCAGTTTACCCAGAGATCTAGAGGACTACATACCAGAGGTTAGATCTACCAATCAATCAATTAATCAATTATTTTTTTAACAACCAGTCAATAAATCAATCAGAGATCAGGTATCATTGATTAAACTACTGATAAATTGCTAAATCAATCTATCTATATGAAAATAATCCAACTAGTTAATTGATAAATATGCCAATAAAATACTTAATCATTCTTAACAATAGCCTAGGGTTCCAGATAACACTTGAGAACCACGAATATTTTTTTAACCCTTCCATTATTGTTTAACTCAAGTCTATTTGGAAAGCTTATGTTAAAATATGTGCTCTATACAGATCTTAGAATACAGAGCTGTCGATTGAAGAGTTAGTCAGAACTCTGAGTCTATACAAGCTTTGTAAAGACTTCCACTTGTTGTGTGGTAGTTGTGGCAGTTGAAATATTCACCGGAATATTGTTGTCTGAAAAACTGACGAGCTCAAGATCAGAATATTTCAACATAGGATTAATGTATTCCTTCATGATCATAGTATTCTTGGACAAAGGTTCATTAACTTGTATTAGAATTATCCATTTTGGACTAGGTTTAATACGAAAATCTTTAAATCTCTTTTAGAAGTGAATCAAGCGTAAATTAGATTGCTAGTTACAATGACGATATATGTAGGATATCGATATGTTTGATTACAATGATAATAATGATACTTTTTGTAGGTTGAAGAGTTCTATAAGAGTAAACACAGTGGACGGAAGCTAAAGTGGCATCATCATATGTCTAATGGTACTCTTACCTTTGTTAACAAGTGAGCAGCTCTAATGTTATTTATCTTTACTTCTGAAAACTTATTTGGAAATTTTTGCAACTCATTTTTTTCCTTGAAGAAATTATATTTACGACAAAGAAGGTTTCTGTTTTCTTCTCAGTATCTTATTGCCAAATTGTAATCATTTGATTTGATTTGATTTGATTTGATTTGATTTGATTTGATTTGATTTGATTTGATTTGATTTGATTTGATTTGATTTGATTTGATTTTAGGACTGGCAAATTTGACATTGAGGTTACAACCTTCCAGATGGCCGTCCTCTACTGCTGGGAAAATAGAAGGGAGGATAAAATATCTCTTGAGAATCTCAGGTTAGGACAGATTCAATGAAAAGGCAGAATATCTTGAATAAATTCCTTATTAGGACAGATAAAGTTATCTCCAAAAATCCTAAACTAGGGAAAATAAAACGCAAGGAATTAGCTACGGGATTGCTGTTCCTGTTTTATCAAGATTAGCTTCGGTATTCCTGCACCTGTTTAATTTAAATTAGCCACGGAATTCTTGTTCATGATTTATCTAGATTAGCTACGGAATTCCTGTTTTATCTAGATTATGCCACGGATTTATTGTTCACTATTAATCTAGAGTAGCTACGGAATTGCTGTTTTATCTAGATTAGCTATGGAGTTCCTGTTTTATCTAGATTATGCCACGGAATTATTGTTCATTATTTATCTAGAGTAGCTACGGAATTCTTGTTCATGATTTATCTAGATTAACTATTGAGTTCCTGTTTTATCTAGATTATGCCACGGTATTCTTGTTTATTATTTATCTAGAGTAGCTACGGAATTCCTGTTTTATCTAGATTAGCTACGGAATTCCTGTTTTATCTAGATTATGCCACGGATTTATTGTTCACTATTAATCTAGAGTAGCTACGGAATTGCTGTTTTATCTAGATTAGCTATGGAGTTCCTGTTTTATCTAGATTATGCCACGGAATTATTGTTCATTATTTATCTAGAGTAGCTACGGAATTCTTGTTCATGATTTATCTAGATTAACTATGGAATTCCTGTTATATCTAGATTAGCTACAGAATTCTTGTTCATTATTTATCTAGATTAGCTACGGAATTCGTTTTATCTAGATTAGCTACAGAATTCATGTTTTATCTAGATTAGCTATGGAGTTCCTGTTTTATCTTAATTAACTATGGAATTCCTGTTCGTGAAATATCTAGATTAGCTACAGAATTCCTGTTTTATCTAGATTAGTTATGGAGTTCCTGTTTTATTTTAATTAACTATGGAATTCCTGTTTTATCTAGATTAGCTACGGAATTCCTGTTTTATCTAGATTAGCTACGGAATTACCTGACTTGGAATTAAGAAAAACTCTGTGGTCTCTTGTTGCCTTCCCCAAACTGAAACGACAGGTTGGTTAACAAAAAAGTAAAATTGTCAAAACTAAATTTTTTTTTTTATTTTCGATTTTTAATAGTTAAAATAATTAAGAAAATAAATATCCAGTGTCTTGAGCAAAGGAACGTTTTTAACTTCTGTCCCTGATCCTGATTTTAATCAACACAAATTCTTAAAGGGATTTTTTAGACTATTTTTATGTCCGATTAACAACAATACCCTTTTTAACATGTAATTGTAAGATCAAAAATTTATTTTTTTATTATATTTATAATTTTTAATTGCGGATCTCTGCAGTGCTCAGGATCTATTTAATTTTGGTTTGTTTATCCAGATCCTGAGGTCGAATTTAAAGACAAATGTGGTTGGTTCCACTTAAAATTGTATTCAATGTTTCAAGATTTAAGCCGGCGCTCAATTGAAACCGGTTTTTGGCGGATTTGAGACGTGGCTCAAATTAATTAAATTCGGGCTCTGGTTTCATATTCCCTGAATCGGGCATACCACTCTATTAAGAGAGTGACACAAAAAACTATTCAGCAGTCACTTTATAAACCTTAATTTTCCATTCTTATAAGTTGAATAATCCTTGTTGATATTGTCCAGAATAGTGTATACTCCTGTATACTGTATAGTGTATTAATGTATACCTTATACCGTATACTGTATACACTAAATAACTTTAAATATTCAGGTTTTATTATTTGCTCCAGCCTGTAGTAAATATACTGAGTGGAATGAGAACACTCTATTCTCGGTGAACCAACACTTTGGTCTAGTCAAGAACGGGAAGGTGCAGAAGAGAGGACGGATAAATCTCATCGGTGAGCAAAAACACTAGTGGCAAGGAAAGGGAGGAAGGAGATCAACCCATCCATATAAGAGTAAAACAACCCAGAGCTGAGGAGGGCAAAATGTACTGTATTCTGAACCCGCCTAACCAAGGTAGACTGTTCGTCATTTGATTTGGTCCTTATTTTTGTAAGCGGGTTGGAAAACTTTGCAAATTCTTTACATTCTTCTTTTTTATGTTTAGTAGTTGAACTACAAGACTAAAACTTTTAATTCTGATAGCGGTGAGCCACAATTAATAACTTCGATGTCCACAGTGTACATTTGGGAATTGAAGAATTTAAGTTTAATTCTGGTTTTATATACGGCTAATTTACTAATGGTTATTTTAGAAATAGTTCAAAGAATGTAAAGTTTGTATTAGACGATATAATTATACAACTAGAGGGGACCGAGCGCGATAACTGGACAAATTTGAAATAGAAACGTTTTTTAACCTTTAGATTAATAGCGAGAAGTAGTTGAACCGGGTAGACATAGTTGAACCACATCTTTGGTTACCGGTTATAGTTAGAGAGAAGTGGTTTAATTACCTCTTTCTATTCAATAAATCTGGTTCCAATTCAATTCATAATATTTTTGTTAAGGACGCTTACAGCTGAGTACTGAGAAATCGAGAGAGGAAGATAACGAGGGTATTCTTCAGCTTAGGATACTCAGAACTCAGGTATTCTATAGTTTAGGATACTCAGAACTCAGGTATTCCATAGTTTAGGATACTCAGAACTCAGGTATTCTATAGTTTAGGATACTCAGAACTCAGGTATTCTTCAGCTTAGGATACTCAGAACTCAGGTATTCTTCAGCTTTTGACTCAGAACTCGGGTATTCTTCAGCATAGTTTAGGATACTCAGAACTCAGGTATTCTATAGTTTAGGATACTCAGAACTCGGGTATTCTTCAGCTTAGGATACTCAGAACTCAGGTATTCTTCAGCTTTTGACTCAGAACTCGGGTATTCTTCAGCTTAGGATACTCAGAACTTGGGTATTCTGTATCCTAGGATACTCAGAATGCGAATATTCTTCAGCTTAGGATAGAACTCGTGTATTTCTTCAGGGATCGTATTCGATCAGGGATTTTTATATTGGTTTATAAAATTGGGTTTGGTTAAATTAATTCATTTTGTTTGCATTTAATTTGATATGTGATTTAATTGGGATTTAACTTACTAGGAGGCAATCAGGAAAATTCTCAAGATGCGAAAATGCTGTTCGAATGCTCAATTACAGGTGAGGAACAAGTTTCTTTTTAACATTTCATAATCAGATTTGTTTACAATGACAGTCAATTTTTACATTTTGCTTGTGGATCTAACTTAAGGATGATGAAGTTACTTTTAAGGTTGACTACCAAAGTAGAACATATTTACCTCAAATTAATAAGAGATAATGATTACACAAGTAAGAAAAGCGTTTCTGCCAAAATCTTGCTAATAGTTTTTACAGTCAAATGTTCTGAACAGTAACACTCGCTAGAAATTCTTATCCCTATATATTTGAAACATGATGGTGTACACCTATGATTTTTCAAACAATGAATTTTTGATCTATCAGAATTTACAGTAAAACCAGGCTGAATTTGTTGATGTAATCAAGAATATAATATTTTCAGACTGAACTAGTAGATATACTCAAGAATATAGTATTTTCAGACTGAACTATAGATGATATACTCAAGAATATAATATTTTCAGACTGAACTATAGTGGATATACTCAAGAATATAATATTTTCAGACTGACCTATAGTGGATATACTCCAGAATATATCATTTTCAGACTGAACTATAGTGGATATACTCAAGAATATAATATTTTCAGACTGAACCTGTGGATATACTCAAGAATATAATATTTTCAGACTGAACAAAAGTGGATATACTCAAGAATAAAATATTTTCAGACTGAACTAGTGGATATACTCAAGAANTGATCTTCTACTTCAGTTTAGAGAGCAGATTGGAGATACTTCAGGTACAGTTCAGAGAACAGATTGGAGATACTTCAGTTTAGAGAGCAGATTGGAGATACTTCAGGTACAGTTTAGAGAGCAGATTGGAGATACCTTTAGATGCGATCCTTAAAGCAGTGAAGGTGAGTATCAGAGGTAGATATTAAGCCAGGGTAGGAGGGAGATATTAAGCCAGGGTAGGAGGGAGATATTAAGCCCTTAAACGCGAATCCGTTTTTGGATTTGTCTCACATTATTTTAGAACTGGTCGAATGTTTAATAACTTCAAAATTACTTATATAAAAAAATATATTTTCATAAGTGGGGACTGGAGGAGAGGGAGGGATGATTTAAAAAAACGTACACCCCTGAATTAGTTTCACATTCCTTTTTAAATTTAGTTGAATGTTTTGTCTCTAGGAACAGATAGAATGGTTGATTGAGAACAAATATATGAAGAGAGATGAAACAGATTTAAATATGTTTATTTACATTGCATAGGTCTACTCAAACTTATAGGTTAATGAAATGTACTCAAAGATAATACACAAGTATAGGATAAATTGTACAGGACACAGGGTTGAGTAGTGAGTACAGACCTGGGAATTTAAGAGACTTGAATGAAACCCACGGATTTCCTATTTGGGGGCCTTAACAATTATGTAGATACTAATTCAAGAATTATAAAGTGATTAGAAAATACAAAACAAACCATATAAAATAATATTTCAAATTAGAAAAATTATATCTACGAAATTGTCTTAACCCATTCACTCAGTTTCACGCCGATACCCTGTTTACTTTTTTGGGCTCTGGTATACTATGTCTACAATATGTTTTATAAATGATGTAGAGGCGTAGTGTATCAACTGTGAACTGTCAGCTTTGTTTACTTTATAGATAAAGTACAGATGATTTATAAAATATATAGAGAATACTGAATAAACTTTAGATAGTTCAGGAGATGAGTATAGAATTCATGCATAGTACGGAACGGATGTAGTATTAAACCTGTATGAATTATGTTAACTAAAGGTTGTATACACATTTGTCAGTGTCATATTCTAACAATGAGTACATTTATTTAAATACTTTGATTCTAAGATGAATCTGTTTCTTTACAGTAGTCCATTCAATATATTTTTCTACTGTCTTGCTCTTTGCTCTTTCTGAGTCGTAAATTATTTCAGAAATAAATTTGTTTCGGAAAGATTGATTGTATGTACACTATATTGCTTCCTAATGTGATCATAACCAATATTTTTATCAGTATTTTTACACCGAGGCCGGATAAAATAGAAATTTCTATGAATTTTCATTAATTAACTCTTTCTTTTGCTCGCCTTTTTCTTGTCCAGTTGTACCAGATATAGTTCATAAATTATTTATTAATTTATCTCCACATTTCAGAGCTCCCATCAATAAATCACAAAATCAATGAAAATTTTGTTAAGTGTTTAAAATGTTAGAAACTGGTTTGAGTGGGAACCAAAAACTGGTTCTTGCAGCTGCTGTTGGTACAGGGGTGGTCGTTGGAGCAAGTGGGATTATTGTCTATCAGAGACTTAGTCAGGTAGGAGGGAGATATTAAGCCAGGGTAGTAGGGAGATATTAAGCCAGGGTATTAGGGAGATATTAAGCCAGGGTATTAGGGAGATATTAAGCCAGGGTAGTAGGGAGATATTAAGCCAGGGTAGTAGGGAGATATTAAGCCAGGGTAGTAGGGAGATATTAAGCCAGGGTAGTAGTGATATATTAAGCCAGGGTAGGAGGGATATATTAAGCCAGGGTAGGAGGGATATATTAAGCCAGGGTAGGAGGGATATATTAAGCTAGGGTAGGAGGGATACATTAAGCCAGGGTAGGAGGGAGATATTAAGCCAGAGTAGGAGGTAGATATTAAGCCAGGGTAGGAGGGAGATATTTAGTCAAGGTAGGAGGGAGATATTAAGCCAGGGTAGGAGGGATATATTTAGACAGGGTAGTAGGGAGATATTAAGCCAGGTAGGAGGGATATATTAAGCCAGGGTAGGAGGGATATATTAAGCCAGTGTAGGAGGGATATATTAAGCCAGGGTAGGAGGGATATATTAAGCCAGGGTAGGAGGGATATATTAAGCCAGGGTAGGAGGGATATATTAAGCCAGGGTAGTAGGTAGATATTAAGCCAGGGTAGGAGGGAGATATTTAGTCAGGTAGGAGGGAGATATTTAGTCAGGTAGGAGAGAGATATTAAGCCAGGGTAGGAGGTAGATATTAAGCCAGGGTAGGATGGAGATATTTAGTCAGGTAGGAGGTAGATATTTAGTCAGGTAGGAGGGAGATATTATGCCAGGGTAGGAGGGAGATATTTAGTCAGGTATGAGGGATATATTAAGCCAGGGTAGGAGGGATATATTAAGCCAGGGTAGGAGGGAGATATTTAGTCAAGGTAGGAGGGAGATATTTAGCCAGGGTAGGAGGGAGATATTAAGCCAGGGTAGTAGGGAGATATTAAGCCAGGGTAGTAGGGAGATATTAAGCCAGGGTAGTAGGGAGATATTAAGCCAGGGTAGTAGGGAGATATTAAG
>NW_019397025.1:40093-108114 GCF_000591075.1 Eurytemora carolleeae | reverse complement strand
ATCTTAGAGGTTGGTTTTATTAGATTTAAAAACTAATATTTAGAGTATCTTAGAGGTTGGTTTTATTAGATTTTTAAACTAATATTTAGAGTATCTTAGAGGTTGGTTTTATTAGATTTAAAAACTAATATTTACAGGATCTTAGAGGTTGGTTTTATTAGATTTATAAACTAATAGTTATATTTAGAGAATCTTAGAGGTTAGTTTTCTTAGATTTAAAAATGAATATTTAGAAGATCTTAGAGGTTGGTATTAAAATTATAAACTTTTATTTAGAAGATCTTAGAGGTTGGTTTCATTAGAATTATAAACTAATATTCAGAAGATCTTAGAGGTTGGCCTTATTAGATTTATAAACAAATATTTGTTAGGGTCATTCTTGATCATTTTCATTTAAATTTGACTTTTTAGGAAATGATCCAAGATCTGGTGATGACCGAACCTTGAAATCAGTTTTGAAAAAAACTAGTAGCTATGGAGGATACTTGGATACTGATGACTTACTTGATCTTCCTAGTTCTAGAACTCTGGGCAGGTATACTATAAATATATTAACTGATACACTGATACTTTTTCTAGGGGCAAATTCGTAAGACATCCATCCTATTATTTGATGTTATGCATGTATATTGAGCAATTTTTTGCGCCTGCTATCGCGCTTTCTATATGTGCCTCCTTACAGCGTGTACTTTTTATTAGTGAATAGTACTTGAATAAACATTACATTTTGTAGATATTAGATCTTAACGTAATTTTGTTGCTCCTCCTTGAAGTACAGTAGTGTAGTGAATTCAGGAGCTGGAGTAGTTACTCCTCCATGACGTATAGTAGTGTAATGTATCCAGGAGCTGGAGTAGTTACTTCTCCATGAAGTATATTAGTGTAATGTATCCAGGAGCTGGAGTAGTTGCTCCTCCATGACGTATAGTAGTGAAATGTATACCGGGAGCTGGAGTAGTTACTCCTCCATGAAGTATATTAGTGTAATGTATCCAGGAGCTGGAGTAGTTACTTCTCCATGAAGTATATTAGTGTAATGTATCCAGGAGCTGGAGTAGTTACTTCTCCATGAAGTATATTAGTGTAATGTATCTGGAGCTGAAGTAGTTACACCTCCATGACGTATATTAGTGTAATGTATCCAGGAGCTGGAGAAGTTGCTTCTCCATGAAGTATAGTAGTGTAATGTATCCAGGAGCTGGAATAGTTACTTCTCCATGAAGTATATTAGTGTAATGTATCCAGGAGCTGGAGTAGTTGCTCCTCCTTGAAGTATAGTAGCGTAATTTATCCAGAAGCTGGAGTAGTTACTCCTCAATGAAGTATTAGTAGTGTTTCCAGGAGCTGGAGTAGTTACTCCTTCAGGAAGTATAGTAGTGTAATGTATCCAGGAGCTGGAGTAGTTACTCCTCCATGACGTATAGTAGTGTTATGTATCAAGGAGCTGGAGTAGTTACTCCTCCATGAAGTATAGTCGTGTAATGTATCCAGGAGCTGGAGTAGTTACTCCTCCATGAAGTATAGTAGTGTAATGTATCCAGGAGCTGGAGTAGTTACTCCTCCATGAAGTATAGTAGTGTAATGTATACCGGGAGCTGGAGTAGTTACTCCTCCATGAAGTATAGTAGTGTAATGTATCCAGAAGCTGGAGTAGTTACTCCTCCATGAAGTATAATAGTGTAGTGTATCCAGGAGCTGGAGTAGTTGCTCCTTCAGATAGTAAAGTAGTGTTTTGTCCAGGAGCTGGAGTTGTTACTTCTCCATGAAGTATAGAAATGTATCTAGGAGCTGAATTAGTAACTCCTCCTTGAAGTATTTTATTGTAATTTATCCAGGAGCTGGAGTAGTTGCTCCTCCATGACGAATGGATCTTCTGGAACCGAATACTTTTCAGCACTCTCTTCAGACGAGGAGGGGGCCAAGCAGGAAATCATTCTTAATTCAAGGTGGGACAAAATATTTCAAGGTTGAACAATCTCTTAAGGTGGGGCAATATATTACAAATTGGGACAATCTTTCGAGGTGGGACAATCTGTCAAGGTTGGACAATTGCTTTCAAGGTGGGACAATCTCTTTAAAATTTCACTAATATGATCTTTTACAAAGTATTTAACTCGTAATATAGAATTTCACATTAAGTATGATCAAGATTAAATTGTCGATAAAAGTGTGCTGCTGTAAACATAGGGTTTCCACCGGAATTCCAGGTTACAATTTACGTACGGAAATGATCCAGAATTTTTTTATTTCCATATTGGAAAAGATTCCGGTATTCTGGAATTCCGGAACGATTTTTTTCCGTAAACCAAAAATTTCCGGAACAGCGTTCCGGAATTACGTAATGTTCTGAAATTACGGAATGTTCCAGAATATTGTGTCGGAAAATACCTGTTTACGGGGAAATCGTTCCGGAATTTTACGGGGAAAAGTTTCAGAAAAACTTATGTAAAAGATAAAACCAGTAAGTAATAATCTACATAATAATAGAATGCGCGCCTGGGCCTGGTTTAGCTGTAGTTAAAGTCTCATTGAGTGTCTACTTCATGTACCCGATGTCCGGGCGATACAGTACAATCTGGGACCGGAAAGGTTGACCCGGCTCGGAAATTCAAATGCACGTAGGATAAACATACAGTCTACGTCTTATGGAAAACAAGAAATTTTGAGTTTACAACACAAATTCATATTCCCATTCTAGTTTCCAGAATGTAAACCTGGGAGTTTTTCCGGTTAACGTAACGTAAGCCAGAAAAATTCTGGTTTCCATTTCCTCCAAAAATTCATTATATGGAACAAACTTCTGAATCATTCCATTTCCAAAATGGAAATTTTGTTCCGGAATAATGGAAACCCTAAGAAAACAAAAATGTGTTGATCCTATATTTAGTTATGAGGAGGATGTAGATGAAAGTGTAAGTGTACTGCACCAAGTTGATGAATTAATGGAAGGGAAGGAAGAACAACAAATACAAGCACTTGATCTTCTACTTCAGTTTAGAGAGCAGATTGGAGATACTTCAGGTACAGTTCAGAGAACAGATTGGAGATACTTCAGTTTAGAGAGCAGATTGGAGATACTTCAGGTACAGTTTAGAGAGCAGATTGGAGATACCTTTAGATGCGATCCTTAAAGCAGTGAAGGTGAGTATCAGAGAACTAAGGAAGACCTCCTTGAGATTGTTCAATTTGAGGAATCTAAACAAGACAAAGTTTAAAATTAAATGTCATCATTTTGTAAATTGTATTTTTCCTTGATTCGAGTATAAAGATAGGATTATAAAACTCATGGTGACGACTGATCAATTGGTAACATATTTTATTACAGGGCGCACCAATAAACATTTAAAAAACTACCAAGTACAAGATTAAATATGATGAAATTCTAGTTTAGTTGAGATTGTTATCTTATCAGAGAAAGTTTGAATCTTCATGTGTCACTTCAGTTTCATCTTTCTCCCCATCCACTTCTCCACATTCGTCACATGGACTCCGGATTTTCAGGAATTCTGAACATTTAAAGTTTATAGCAAAATCCTCAGATTCCACAATCAGATAGATGGATGCCTGTCAGAGAACAAAGGAGGCCAGAGAACAGATTTAAGTACTTCAGTTTAGAGAACAGATAGAAGAAACTTCAGTTCAAAGAACAAATATAAGATACTTCAGTTTAGAGAACAGATTGAAGATACTTCAGTTTAGAGAACAGATAGAAGATACTTAAGTTTAGAGAGCAGATAAAAGATACCTCAGTTTACAGAACAGATTGGAACTACTTCAGTTCAGAGAACATATAAAAAATACTGCAGTTTAATGAATAAATAGAATATACTTCAGTTTAGAAAACACACTAAAGTACTTCAGTTTAGAGATCAGTTAGAAAATACGTCAGTTTTGAGAACAGATTAAAGATACGTCAGTTTAGAGAACAGATTTTAGATACTACAGTTTAGAGAACAGATTAAAGATACTACAGTTTAGAGAACAGATAAAAGATACTTTAGGTACAGTTTAGAGAACAGAAATGAGATGTTTCAGTTTAGAAAACAGATAGAAGATACTTCAGGTACAGTTTAGAAAACAGAAAGGAGATATTTCAGTTTAGAGAACAGATTAGAGATACTTTAGTTTTGATAACAGATAATACAATGCTTTTATTGTAATAATTTATGCATTAATTATTTATGTTTAGATTTATGTATTAATTAATTATGTTTAGATTATTTATGGAGGCTCTGTAAAGCTGAATATCTGTTAGCAGTTCTTGCGGGACAGGTTCGGTCTTACTTACCAAAATTACTTTTGTATCTATCTGTTTGTTTAAATTCAAAAACCGTTTAATGGCTAAACCGATCGGGGCCAAGTCTATGTAGTACCCCACATAAAATAGCTTATAAAAATTATTTTTAAGAAATTGGAAATCCACCAGAAAAAAATCCACGAAATGTTCCATGGTTTTTATCTTTATATAATCTTAGATGATCTTCAAATAGAGTGGTGTGAAGTCCTGCATAAACATTTTGTTATTTAAGAACGGTGATACAGAGAAAAAGAAGGAAATGATAATGAAATCAGTCGAATCGGGGAAATCAGCTCTAAGGTCAGATATTATTAGCTTAAAGGGAGTGACCGGCAATGTCTGGTGGTTGAACTGAGTATGCAGTATTGTAGAAAAATAGGATCCTTTCGAGACATATATAACGTTTCCTCGATGTATAATTACTGATTGCACTCAGCAAGCAAAGTCAACGTTCATAATCGTGAATTTGGGTGGGAACGTTTTCAGAATCGGTTTTTTTTATAATTATTAAATAACGACAACCAAAAATATTGTCATCTCAATTTTGGGCGGGTGTTGTAGGACGTTCCTCAGAGTCTGATCTCATAGTAAAAATTCGATAGTAAACTAATTAGATGTTTAGGAACATATTTCTCAAAAGAAATTTGTCAATAAATCAATGCTAGATTCAATTATTTCGTTTTAATCATTTTGTTGAATTTCTTATTTTCTATGAATTTTTTCACAGATTTTTACAAATTCTTAAAATTTCGTCTTTTCAATAAAAATTACAAAAAATCTGCAGAAAATCTTCGTGAACAATGAGATATTACAGGAACTATTAACTGAATAAGATTGCTTATTTTCGATGATAAGAGTAAATTTTTTATTTTCTCAACCTGTTCCTAAACAATTGATTAGTTTACTGTAGAATTTTGTTTACATTTTAATCGTCGGTTTTTAATAATTAAAAAAAAACCGATTCTGATAACGTACCCACCGAAATTCATGATTTTGAACGTCGACTTTGCGCTCAAACTCAGTAAATATACGTCGTAGAAACGTATTATATGTATCAAATGAATCCTAAAAAATTTGTCCTCAATGTCTACATGACATATTCAGTTCATTCACCGTCATTGCCAGTCACTCCCTTCAACATTATTATCATACAACAAAGATTGTGACAAAAAATGTAAATTCGGATTTAACCTTTTTTTTTAACCTTTAGTGCTGACGAAAATAACTCCGAGGCTCATAAATGGTTTGCCATTGCACTGGGCAGTAGAGGAGAGTTTGGTGGAGTCAGGTAAATATAGGACAGAGGCAGATACTGGGACGGGGACAGAGACAGCGACAGCAGGGACAGGATAGGTTGGGACAGAATAGTACAGGTTTGAATATGACGGGTCGGGACAAGGATAGGTTGGGACAGAGACAGACACAGCAGGGACAAAATAATACTGGTTTGAATATGACGGATCTGGACCGGATAGGTTGGGACAGGATAGGTTGGGACATGATAGGTTGGGACAGGATAGGTTGAGACAGGATAGGTAGGGATAGGATAGGTTGGGATAGGATAGGTTGGGACAGGATAGGTTGGGACAGGATAGGTTGGGACAGGATAGGTTGGGATAGGATAGCCAAAATGGAAATTTTGTNGGGTCCCTAGATGTCCCACAAAAAATTTGGGCCCGATCGGTTCAGCCGTTTTGACGTTTATTGGATACAAACAAACAAACAAACATACAAACAAACAGACAGACAAGCCAAATTTATATATAGATTATAAAACAAGACAATTATATATACATATGTTGCGTATAACCGGCCAAACGGCTGGACCGATTGGGCTGATTATTTTTTGTGGACACTCAAGGGTTAAAGGCTAAAAAAATCAAATTTTTTTTCAAGTTTGTTTTCTCCACGGGCAACGCCGGGCCCTTCAGCTATAGTGGTTAATAACAAAGAAAAATTCTTTATTCTTAATAAATTCTACTTTTAAAAAAGTTTAATTATATTTTATACCGGTAGAAAAGACATTAGTGAGGATAGGAGTATTTGACTTTTGGATTCCTAGTTTTAAAAACTGTAAACAAAGGAATTGCTTTAAATGAACCAGTGAATTCATAAAGATTTGCGTGTTTTTCCATTCTTTAAAATATGTCAAGTTTTTATATAAAGATTCAAAAGCTGGTTTAAGATTGTACCCCCCCCCCCCCCCATTTCCCCTCTCCCTCTCTCAGAGTCAGCTCTCCCTCCTAAGATTGTTATTGAATCCGTGTAACCGTGTTGTTTCGCTGTGAGTGTAAACACAAAGTTTCAGCCAATAGCAGTTCAAATCCTTCTCCTAGTCAACTAGGCGTCCGGGGGGGACATTTTCGGGATTTTTTTATTTCATTTTTAGTTTTGTATCATCACTGCGCAATTATTGCTTTATTTTATTTATTATGTTATATTAAATTAATTAAATAAAAATCTACGAAAATGTGTCAGACCCCCCTTTTTTGTGGATTGCTAACAATATCTGTGTTTATGTTTTCAACAATATTTTGTTGGATCTAAAATCATGAATGAAATGATCCAAAATTTCGTTTTTCTATTTTTGAAAAAAAATAATTATTTTTCCTTATCATTTCTGCAGTTTATATTTATCCCTGTGTTTGTTTTTTGTGAAAGGTCGGACCGGTGCGGGAAGGTCGAGCCGGTACGTGTTTTGTTGTATATTAGACCGGTTGTCCTCGTGAAGTCCTTGCCGGTACGCCGACTAAGCTCTTGCATTCAAGCCGGTACACTAAGTACAACCGGGCACTTTGTAAACAGTTCAACAGTCGTCAGTTTTGTATTGAGGGAGTGCGGCACATGTTACTACAGGCAGTAGGCATGTTGCCGAAGGGTCCATTTTTTTTACTTAAAATGCAATTTAATTAAATTGCAAAATATTGAAGAGTTAAAATATCTGGCAAGGTATATGCATCATGTTAACCATTACATTCACTATTTACCAGCTTTAATGCTTCACCGTCAACTCCCCCCCCCCTTCTCTCAACCTACTATTTATACCTATGCATACACTTCATACTACACAGTTCACTCGAATAGTTCTATCTGCGCCCCCCTCTGCCTTATTTCAGTATCCTGTTTTTCTAACTCATTAATACGTATAGTTCTTCAAGCCAAGGGTGAAAACTGTAGTGTGTAAGATAGGTAACAGTAGGGGGGGGGGGTCTTATGGGAATTTAAAATAGGTTAATCCTAGATGTCCTGGTAGAAACTTTGTTTAAAATTGGTTAACCCTAGCTGGCCTGGCTGGAAACTGAATCTAAAATTGGATAATATTAGTTGTCCTGGTTAGAAAATTTATTTAAAATTCGTTAACCCTAGCTGTCCTGGCTGAAAACTGAATTTAAAATTGGTTAATATTAGCTTTCCTGGCTGGAAACTTTATTTAAAATTGGTCCCTAGCTGTCCTGGCTGGAAAGTGTATTTAAATTTGGTGAACCCTAGCTGTCCTGGCTGAAAACTGACTTTAAAATTGGTTACTATTCGCTTTCCTGGTTAGAAACTAATTTTAAATTGGTTAACCTTAGCTGTCTTGGTTGGAAACTTTAGAAAATTTATTTAAAATTCGTTAACCCTAGCTGTCCTGGCTGAAAACTGAATTTAAAATTGGTTAATATTAGCTTTCCTGGCTGGAAACTGTATTTAAAATTGGTCCCTAGCTGTCCTGGCTGGAAACTGTATTTAAAATTGGTTAACTCTAGTTATCCTGGTTGGAAAGAAAGATGGCTGCAACCCTGTTTGCTGAACCCCCCTCCGCTACACTTTCAGAAGCCATTCAACACTTCATGGCAGGTATAGACTGACCCTTAGCAGTCACATCTTACAAGATGTTAATGTTGTTGTTTTCGTCATATTCCAGGGGAAAATATTTTTTTGAGGGTAGGATAAGTATATACATATACTTTTATTATTACAAATATGCTTTTTTGTGTTTTGTTATTATAAATATGATTGGATCTATGAATGATGCTAATATATTGCTATTAGTATTATTATTTGTAATAAAATAATGTGTAAGCGGAGAGAATGAAACCAGAAGGGTGGAAGGAGAACCGGCTTTTCATCGCTAAATGTCACATTGGTAGGTTCTTCTTATAGATAAACAGATCTTTACATACAGTGGTAGGCGATTATATCAATACAATGAAGACTTTTTATTTCACTTTTTATTTTAATCAAGCTATTAAACAGCATGGATGGATTGGACATACACAAACATAGAAATCAAAAGAACCCATCAATTAAAAAACTTCTCTTCGATAACCTGTGAACTTATAATTCGGAAAAGCTTGTTAACAGTTAAAGCTGAAATAGAAAGTCGTCTTTATTGAATTGGTATAATAGCCGACACCAGTAGTAGAGACAGTTGGAAAACTTGAGGAAACAGAAAAGACTGATGCCAGTAAGGAATTGACAAATTGCATACCCTTGCAGCTTCGATAGTTAATTCATATAGAAAGAAATGACGTTAAGGACTCAGATATATAGGATAGTTCAGAGAAGGAACGACGTTTGGGACATCATAATAGTAGAGACAGTCTTGACAGATATATATGATAGATAGAGAAGAAAGAACGTAAAGGACACACTAATAGTAGAGAGAGTCTTGACAGATATATATAGGATAGATAGAGAAGGAAGGACGGAAGGGACACTCAAAGTAGAGACAGTCTTGACAGATATATATGATAGAGAGAGAAGGAAGGATGTAAGGGACACACTAATAGTAGATACAGTCTTGACAGATATATAGGATACAAAGAGAACGAAGAAGACATAGGACAGACAGATAGAAAGAGATATATTACAGTATGATCATTTGATAATTATTGCTAATTTACCACATTGCTAGGACTAAGAGAATACTCTGAAGCAATTTCTTGGTTAGATAAAGCTGATTCTATACCCCTCGCACCCTCACACTACAGGGAGGGTATAAAGGTAACAAAACTGATATCAATTGTATTGTAATGATCGGTTAATGAGGCAAAGTCCCAGGAAACATATTTATCATTTTATCACATTTAATCATAAACAATTATATCAAAGAAAACTTTATTGAGTTTAAACTCATATAATTGTTTAATTATCTACTAATCTTTATCTAACAAACTAAACGATTTAATTTGCTCTTATTACAATTTCAAAAATTCGGTTTGTAGATTACACTTTGACATATATGAGCGAGAAAATGACCCAAATGTGTCTCAATTCAGATATAATAACGTGCCATGCCATCATTTGTTAGATAAATGGTCTGTGGACGTATTTTCATGTGACCCTTTGTTGGGGTTATCCACGTTTTTCTTTCTGAAAATGAAATATTTTAAATTTTAGTTCTCTACTTAAGCGATTTGCGGATTTTTTTTCCCCAAAAAAATGGAAAAAAGATTTAAGTCAGAAAATTAACGATATTTTTCTCACTGTTCACTGTGAATCCAATTACTGGAAAACAAATGTTGAGTCAAGTTGAGTTAAAAAAGATTTTTACTCCATTTATTTTTACTGACCCAGTAGGTTAAAAATACACTTCTTCTATTTTTATTTTAAATAATCAAGTTTTACATTGTTGCAGACGTTAATCGTAAGTATAATAAATTGCATGCTTGACCAAAAAATTGTTTCGTGGAACAGGCTGTGCTTGGGACCCAATTTATTAGGATCCGGATCCGGATACAGATACAGATTTAACAGTAAACATTTAACATTTTTTCGATCTAGATTTGTTCAACTGATTTAATTGAATCGAATCCGAATCTCGACTTACAATACCTAGATCCGGTTCTTGTCTTCTATTATATTTGGATCCGGATTTTGACTTTTCCCAAAATCTGGATCTCTCGGATCTGGATCTGGATCCGGATCCGGATTCACACAAAGAAAAAAAATAATACATTTAGAATGAAAATGTCTTGTAATTTTTTATATTCTACTCATTCCATAGTTTTAATATTTCCTTTCAGATGTTAGAATTTTGCAGAAGAAAAATAGTAGTTAAATATTTCTTTTTTATTCTTGCATAAGTAAGTAGAAAGGGCTGTGTAGGGAATTTAAAATTCTTGGATTAGCTTTTCAAAGTCAAATCTTCTTTAACTAAGTTAAGTTCAGATTTTCAGTAATAAAAGTGCAAATTTAAAGTGCAAATTTCAATTGTCAGCGAATTTATCTATGAAATGTAATTAAAGTGATATTTCTTGCTTCATTTATATAAAAGAAATTGTTCACATAAATTGTGTGTTATAACAAATAATTGTGAATATCAGAATAGTTACATTTGATTCAGTTTATAATGCTTTTATTCAGTCAATTCACTAGCATTAACAGCATTCACTGTATTTAGAAAACTAGGAGCATGCTACTTCATGTTACAGAAAACCCCAATAAAAATGAGAATTGAGTAAATTGTCGTTTATTTTTCTTAACCATTATAAAGCTTCCCTAAAAACAAGCCAAGATTTTAAAATTTTGACATAAATCTTATTAGATTAAATTTGAACTTAACAGATTAAAAGGTCACATGCTAGCATTGGAAGTTGTATAGTTAAAGTTTAACTTTGTTAATGTCATTTGAGAGAATTTTTGTTTGACATTTTATAGTTGGGAGTAAAAAAAATTTAATTCTGAAGCAAAGAAGTTAAATTTTATAATCTATTAAATTTCATGTATTTGTTAATGAATTCACAACCAATTATTCAACCAAAAAAAAAGATTTTCAAGAAATTTTTCAGAAAAAATCTTATTTCCAATTAAATAATTAACTATAAAAACGAAATGAAAAACCTCGGGCAAAGAACATGATTTTTTTATATTTTATTTAGGATCGGATCTCACAGGAGGAAATACATGGACTAATTACAAAATATCAGGGATACAGGGTGTAAACCTGTAGCGAGGTGTTTAGCGAGTAAATATTTGGCATTTTTAAGTCTTCCATGGGGGATTTTTTATTTTTTATGAAAACATTTTTATAAAAATCTTTTTTTGAATTAACTATGCAGAGCTTATTTAACATTGCACTTAGTGATATTTTGAGTAACTTATTTTTTTCTTAGATTTTGCTTGTTTTCCATATTTGCATTTTTAATCACTTATGATGATTTGATTATATTATATTAAAGGAATTTCCAACGTAATTTTATTTTATTTATGTAAACCATAATGTTGTACTAAAAATGAACCACAAGGTGACATATGTGTCCTTTAAACCAGCTGTAATTGAGACGTGGGAAAAATCAAATAAAATTAACCTCGTCTTTTTTTGCGAATCTTGACACTTGGATCAGTGGATTCGCCTGTTTTTGGATCCCCGGAGCTAATCTTTTCCGAATCTGGATCCTTTGAATTTTAGATCTATAAACTACATTATCTTCACCATTGTTTTTTTATTAAGAGGACTGTACTGTACTGTACTGTACTGTACTGTACTGTACTGTACTGTACTGTACTGTACTGTACTGTACTGTACTGTACTGTACCGTACCGTACCGTACTGTACCGTGGGGAGTTAGCTAGTTATCTTAAAAATCACTTTTTAATTACATGGACGCTCGCTTAATAAATTTGAATTTGTAGTCTACTTCTACCTCATAGCGTCATGTATCATATCTTTTGTAAGAAAATTTAGAAAAACAGCCAAGATCTCTTAGGGTTAAGAAATTTGAGCTGAAGGTTTTATTGTGTTTAAGAATCAAATAGATTTTTCAATTTGCATCTTGGCTTGGTTGGTGCAAATCTTTACATTTTCTACCACTTGTAACTATATTTTCATCATTTTTTGTCATTTTTTTATTCATTTTTTGTTTCAGACAAAATGGTTCAACTAGACTGAGCTTATTTGAGAATGGATTGGTCAGGGTATGAGAGAAGCGGTTATGGATTAGAAGAATCAGGTAGTTAAAAGAAATATATTCTGAAACTTATTTTTAATATTTCTTGGATGTTATCATTTCCATTGTTCATGGGTTTAGATATTTTTAATTTTTATCTTGACCTAAAGTAAAGTTGTGATTGTGAAGTCTGCAAAGAAGAAACTGTATCGGGATGATGTAATATGTACTAAGTATGGGACTGTTCAGTGTTCAGACTACTACTAATATGACGATTTCAAGACTCTCACCTTGATTGTGGTCTTTTAATGACTTATTTAATGATTTCGTAAAGAAAGACGTTTGTTTCTGGGAATCGTAAATACGAGGAAATAGACAATTAAAATATCGTACAGTCGTCTCTGAAGTCTCATCTTTTATGGGTTACCCTGTAGTATTAGAATATGAAATTGTTTCAAGAATAAAGAATAATGTTTCAAAATTAAATGTTATTTATCGCTGAAAATTTAATTATGATAAAGTTTCGGGTAAGAAGTATCATACAGATGGGTTAAAGATTTTTAGTTATATATTTCTTATAGTTTTGACCTTCTAGTGATTGAGTTGCATAATAATAATATAATGGTATGTCCCTTTCAGCCTTTGTTTGATCTAGGATGACTGAGATATCCTCTTTTTTAGCTGAAAATTGATTATTTTCATTTATGGTTTCTTCTCTGCAGAGCTAAGGAAGGAATCGTCATAATTATAACGTTTATTGTACTGAAAAAAAAACCGGTTTCTCCTTTATAGTTACTCAGATAGTGGTGTTTAATCGGATTCGATTTGCTGCTCTTTAACTATAATCTATTTTAGGAAATGAACTGCTTGAAGACGAGGAAGAGGAGGATTATGATGATGATGATGATGACGATGATGAACAGGGATATAACGAGGTAGAACAGGGATATGACGAGGTAGAACAGGGATATGACGAGGTAGAACAGGAATATGACGAGGTAGAACAGGAATATGACGAGGTAGAACAGGAATATGATGTATGAGGGCAGCTTAGGAACCAGTTTTAGTGTAAACATTAACAACAGACAGGGCACTAAAACAGAGAATATTTAAACAAACTTGAAACAACTAATCTATCTAAGAAAAGCTTTTCACTCATACTTGTTTTATACTTTGCTTGTCTATTTGTATGTTAGTTTGTTTGTTTGGGTGTTTGTTTGTTTGTTCGTTTGTTTGTATCCAATAAAGACGGATGAACCGATCGGGCCCAAATTTTGTTTGGGACCTCACATGACCTCAGGGAAGGCTTATGAATAATCAAATTTCAAAAATTACCCTTCAACAAAATTCGTTTTTCAATTTTGAATATCTACGAAATTTGTTGATAAAATCCGGAAAAAATTCTTTTTTCAATGTATAAAAAGAGAAAATGTTCACAATTGAGAATTTTAAAATAACTTTTTCTTAAAAATTAGACCAAAACTGAAAATTTTGTCGTTACAATTCTGCGAATTTTCTGTGATTAAATCTTTAAAAAACTTTTTGACTCACCCTGTATATATATATATATATTGTGTGTGTGTTAACTATGGCTGTCCAAACGGCTGGACCAAATTGGCTTAACTTTTATTGAGGTAACATAGGCTAAAAAATTCAAAATTATACTTTTTTCCACGGGCGACGCCGGGCACTTCAGATAGTATTTATAATTTAATGTTTTAATGTCAAAATTAATATTACAGACGAAAATACCAATTATTGATGGAGAGGATGGTTGCTATGAATCAGGATTCAGAGATCATGGTTTATAGGATTAGTAAGGTCAGTCCTTTAACTAAAAATGTAGTAAATACATAAATAATGGAATTGTAATAATACTTAATTCACCGCAGTAAATAAATCTTTTTTATCTAAAAGTTATCGATGATGGAATTATCTAAAACCCGTTTTTTATCATTTCTCATATTTGCAATTGTTTTTGTTATTACTAACATACTAACTCAATTCTACGTTTAATTACTTCTAAAATTAATTGGTTTTTATTTTATGTGAAATTTTTCAAAAAATTCCTTGCTTTCATATTTCATATTTTTATTCAACTACAAAGCACGAGATAATACAAATAAAAAATCACAATTTACTATGTAGTTTGGACCCGCCTAACCAGAGTAGGTTGTTTTAATTGGTTGGCCCACTATAAACGAATGAGAATTGCAGATAAAAACAATGTACATTGTACATTTTAAACATAAGATATTTATTATATTAGATAATTTATTTAGTTAAAATACTAGATAAAGAAGATGTTGGTTGAGGGAAGACAAGAACGAGAATTCTTGATGAAGGAGTTGGATAAAAGAGGAGATAAATATAGAACCATTCCTGTACCAGAGCCATTCACGGTATAAGTATTATTATTATTAATGTTGTTGTTGTTGTAGTAGTAGCCATAGAACCAGTGTAGCGTATATGCACATGGATTCATGGTATAAGTATTATTATTATTAATGTTGTTGTTGTAGTAGTAGTAGTAGTAGCCATAGAACCATAATAGCGTATATGCACATGGATTCACGGTATAAGTATTATTATTATTAATGTTGTTGTTGTAGTAGTAGTAGTAGTAGTAGTAGCTATAGAACCATAATAGCGTATATGCACATGGATTTTGGTTTTGAAGTTCTTTTTGTCACCAACTGAGTGGGTCAAGGTTTGCACATCCAGAGAAGATTGTTACAACTGTCTCATGGTCCCAAAAACTTCATAGAACCTTCCTAATTATTCCATCACCTTGACATATTTAAGTGTTGAAATGTTTTCATGTTATGTTGTTCGTTGTTGTTGTCGTCGTCGTCCTAGGTCCTTGGTTTTTATAATTATTAAAAAATTATGAAAAATATTTAAAATTATAAAAATCGTGTTTTTGTTAGATTTGATTTATTTCTGTTAAGGAGAACGATAGTAAACGTAAAGAATCAGGAACAGGTGAAAAGAAACCTAAGAAAGTTAAGGTAGGAAATATTACAAAAACAAATTATTCGGGTTTTTAAGTAAGTAAAGGTTTGATGGATAATTATTTGTATTTTTTTATATAAAGGTTTCAAGCGGTGCTTAGGATCCGGATCCGTTGGATCCGCAAGATTTTGGCTTCCTGGATCTTGATCCGCTAAAACATGCAGATCCACGGATCTGGATCCAAGGGACAAAATATTAACCCAAAAAAATTGTACTCTCAAAATCCAAAGCTCTAAAACAAACCTTTCATTTTTATTGTTTAAGTTTCCGAGATTTTTATAGAAATTTTGTTATTGTTTTCAATAAAACTAGTTTTCGATGTGTCCTAATGAAACGAACATACTATGTTTATTGTTGATATTTGTTCTAAAGGTTGGTAAAGACAAGTCCTCACGCGATCCAAATCTACCAAAGCGTCCTCAGAACCCCTTCTTTCAGTATTGTAAGGTATTTTCTTAGGTTTTTTTACTCCTAGCATTTTTCTAATAAAAGGCCTGTTTCGCTACTTAGCGATTTCCCTAAAGACCTAATGTATATACCGTGCAGTATTTCTCGAGATTGGATTGTAAGCCTTCCTCCTCTCAACGCTCTCCATAACAAAGGATAATAATATGGTTACGAACGTTTATTTCTCGAATGCTTCAATCTAAATAAGTTTAATAAGCCCACAGAAAAAGCTTTGAGTGATAAATCATACGAATACAAAAATAATCCACTCAGGCATTAAAGAACTGTGGCAAGGAACCAACAAACATATTTACAAATATCAATCATAATATAATCAAACGATAGCATACATATATATATAAAAAAATTATTTATTTCTCGAATGCTTCAATCTAAATAAGTTTAATAAGCCCACAGAAAAAGCTTCGAGTGATAAATCATACGAATACAAAAATAATCCACTCAGGCATTAAAAAACTGTGGCAAGGAACCAACAAGCATATTTACAAATATCAATCATAATATAATCAAACGATAGCATACATATATATAAAAAATTATTACCGCAGTGATCCTAGAATATAGCACGGTTACACTCGTAAAGACAAATAAACATATACTAATACAAAACTGTTCACTCTCACGCGAGAAATCTTGCGCCTGCGTAATCAGTCTGTAAACAGCTCCTAAACTAGTTCTTTCACAATACGTTCTGTACAGATCCTCAGGGAGAACTCAGAAATACACAGGGGCATCAAGTAGACTTTATACACGGAGCATGGCTCGCGTAATAAGGCCTGAGGCCGAATTTAAAAACTTCAAACCGCGTCGCTGAACTGCTAAAAACTGGTTCTAATTGAGCGCCGGCTTAATACAGTTTTAAGTGAAACCAACCATTGAGACGGGGCTCAATTATTTAAATTCTGCTTCTGTTCACCTATTTATAAATAAACAAAATACACTGATTTTATATTTTAATTACAACTTTGACCATTCTTAAGATGGTCCTTAAAAGCGTACAATTCTATATTAAATGTTTATATTAATGGTTTTATGAATTTCGTGTATTTATTCGCTACAATTTGTCCAAGAATTCACAGAAACATGAAATAGACTGTTTAATTTAAAGAAATAAAATCTGTAGAAATGGTTTGAATTCAATTCCGTTTGAACACTTTCAGACACAAGAAACATGTTTTAGGAGCAGAGAGATTACATTTCTCGGGAGATTCAAGACAGAGACGGAATACAACTTAGGAAACAATCTGAAATATATTAATATTTTGATCATTTGGGTCATTTTTATTACTATTTTTTAATATCAGGGGCCGGGGTGGGGCTTACAATTTTTTCTCTGCAGCTATTGGGCACAAAAACCTCTGAAAACCATAGATTTTACTGATTGTTATTTCACTCCTCAGTCATAACATGTAAGTAATTTCAAGATTGTTTTTAGTAAGAAAGAATTAACCAAACTTTTGGCGCAAAGATGGAATCTTCTTGATCTTCAAGACAAACAGGTTTTTAAAGATTTGGATTTTTTCTATCATCTTTGTGTCAACTATTCTTATCAGTATTAATGGGTTGAAATAAATGTATTATTATCTGGTTAGATTACCGGGTACCAACTCAGTCTACGGTAATGAAGACATTTTTCCATTAGATGTTGGAAAAGGTGTTTGTTGTCCATTAAAATTGACTTAAAGGTCTGAAACTAACTCAAAACCTGTGTTACTTGTCTAGTCCTCAACGGCATCCATAAACCCTTTATCTAACTTACAATAACTTGTGTAATATGTAATGTATCCTCGTTTTTCAATCTGGACAATTCATATATTTTGACTATTTCCTTCACTGTATCTGTAGCACAAATTTACTAGTGGCTTCTAAATTAAAACCTATCAGTTTTGAGAAAAATACGAATATCTCATTCATCCTAGATCAGATAAGGGTTTAAAGTACACTGTCGTATACCGTATATCTTACTTTTCAAATTGGGCATCCTTTAAAATAACGTTTCGAGTGTCATCTAGTCCCTTTAAATAGTTTTATTTAGATCTATAATGAACGGTTTGAGGAGGAGAGAGCTGGATATAATATTAAGATGGAAGACTTCAGGGAACATTGATTTATCTGTACAGAGTTCAATATTTTAAATATATAGAATTTAAATGGAGAGAAAAACAAAAAAGTTATTTTTTACTTTTTCCAATAATAATTTGGCAAATTAGTTTCAAAAATAAAGATTAAAAAAACCCTTTAAATGTGTAAACTCTGCGCTAAATGAATAATGATGAGTTTAGGAGAAAGATGCAGGAGGGATTCGTTAGCTTTGAAGAGTTTGGGAAATCAGAGAATACTTCATCCATGGACTTCAATGATGTATAAATCGGAGGATACTACAGCCATGGACTTCAATACTATTTAAAACGGAGAATACTTCATCCATTGACTTCAATGATGTATAATCAGTGAATACTTCATCCATTGACTTCAATGATGTATAATCAGTGAATACTTCATCCATGGACTTCAATGATGTATAATCAGTGAATACTTCATCCATGGACTTCAATGATGTATAATCAGTGAATACTTCATCCATGGACTTCAATGATGTATAATCAGTGAATACTTCATCCATGGACTTCAATGATGTATAATCAGTGAATACTTCATCCATGGACTTCAATGATGTATAATCAGTGAATACTTCATCCATGGACTTCAATGATGTATAATCAGTGAATACTTCATCCATGGACTTCAATGATTTATAAGTCAGAAAATCCATGGACTTAATAATCAGTGATGGCTGAAGCTGGAACCAAGATCTCGTAATAAAATATATTTATTTAGTTTCAGACCTAAGATGTCTGTAAAGACTGATGGTCGAGGAGGGAGAGGAAATATAAAAACAGAAGTTGAAAATGATGACTGTTCACTAGACAGCTCAGATATACCGCCTGTTCAAATCACTCCCATCAACAAGAAAACCTGTATTCAATCCATAGAAATAACAGACGAGTAAGAAATTTAATTTGTTCTTCTTTTTTCCTCAGAAATATAATCATTGGCATAAAAATTTCTTAAGAATTGTCAAAAATCAAAAATTCTAAACCTGTTTTAAGATCAATAATGTTTTATTAGGAATATTGAAGTTTTGCTTGGTGAGTTGAATTCATCATCGCCTCTTATAAAAGAATATCTTATAATTGCCAGGTAACTTGGATCATTGATATTGATCTATGATCATTATATCGAACCAGAGCTGGGAACTTTTGAATGGTGGATATCAGGATTAATGCTTGATCCACTCTTTTTCTTAATCTCGAGATTAAATAATGCTTGTTCTCCTCTTGTTATTAATCTCCAGATTAATTATTCGATCGGGATTAAGAATATCCCATTCTAAAGGTTTCAGCTCAGATCTCATTGATTTAGATTTGAAATGTGGTTAGAAATAATACTTTGAATAATACAAAAAAAATTGTTCTTTCTAAAACTTAAGAAAATTTAATTTTAATACGACAAGAACTTGTGAGATGTAGCGTCGTGATTTCTTTTCATCAAAATAAAACGTTTTTGTTGGACGATTCATTAATTGATTGAGTGATTGTTTAATTGATTGATAAGCGTTGTTTTAGAAATTGCGAGTTCACATCAGATCTCCGATTTATTATCAGTTCAAATCAAAATGGAATATTTGTAAGGTAATTAGGATAAAGTTTTAGCATTTTATACAGTTGTATCCTAAAAATAGAGGAATGATTTTTGTCTTCTATTATGAAATGTCGCTACTGATTTTTTTTTAAACTCATAAATTTTTTAACTAGTGGAAAGTGACCTGACTTCAATTATGCCACAGTCTTTTGGTTAGCACTGTATTCTTGATTAAAATAGAAGCTAGCTGGGTTTTCATGAAGCTGTAAATTTCATTTTTCAAGTCAAGATAGTAAGATAATATCGGGTCTAAATTTAATATATTTGAGCTATTTCGCTGAACTAACTATGCCGCCGGTTTTTATCCTGATTCAACCGATTCAAAGTTAAAGATTCATTTGGATTTGAATCGGTGTTTTTAAGGATTTTTAGCCGTCAATAGGTAATTCAGCGATCTCTCCATTTCATCAAATTTAATTTCTGGATGAAGTAACGGATTTAGTAAAATAGAACATTTTGTTGTATGAAAACCCCTTAGTTTCCTATCTTAACCAGCTGAAAAGTGTTTAGTGCTATATATATATAGTATCTCAATGTGCGTTTGAGGTGTGGGGAGGGAATCGCGGATATTGAGATTAATTCTTGATCTCCTCATATTGTTAATCTTCAGATTAGTATAATCTGTATCCACTAGCCTATCTCAAAATCAGTCAACTTTTGGTACAGAAAAAAAGTGGTCGCTCATGTGGTGCCCAAGGACAGGTTTGTTAAACAAAATATTTTTATTTTTTATTTTTGACGAGCTTAAGGGTACCTGCTCGGAGCTTTAAGTTTAAAAAACGGCCGTTTTTTTTCGATTTTTACAATTTTTTAAAGCCTGAGCAGGGACCTTATAAACCAAGCAATCTTCAATTTTTTTCTTCCTCTGTTATCTACATGATGTATACTAACATATGAAAAAACACTCTTCTTGATATCTAAACCCTATTATTAAAAATAAGATATTAAAAATGTAGATTTTCAAAAAAAACACGAAAAATTTGTATTTTCTTCTTGACTCCACTAACTTTCCAATTGGTCTGTACTGTGATGGAAAGTTAGTTCAAGAACTAACAGATGGAAAACGCCTAAAAAAGGACAGGATTGCAATTTCAGTGAGGATTGATAATCAGACAGAGCTCCTTGGAATCCCTGGCAATGATTCTGGTACTGGTGAAGCCCAAGTAGAGCTAATGAAACCACTTCTGGAGCAGTATAATTTAATGGATAAGATTAAATTCATGTGTTTTGATACAACTGAATCAAATACAGGACAAAATTCTGGTGTCTGTACCAGAATTGTTAGGCTGATTCAGACCCCAATTCTTCATTTTGGGTGTAGGCATCATGTTAATGAACATCATGTAGTTCATTTTTGGAAGAATTATCCTGGAAGTAAGACCACTGTTCCTGATAATCAATTGTTTAAAAAGTTGAAAACCCAATAAAACCAAATAGATACTGGCCTAAAAACTAAACTTAACAAACTTGTCATACACCCTGGCTCCTTTCTATCTGAGGCAAAATCACATTTACTTATATCATCTCAGAAATTTATTTTAATCCACTTTACAATTAACATTCAATTTAACAGCAAATTATCATAAAAATTGTTGATCAGGAGGGGAAATGGAAGCGTAGGGAATATAAAGAACTTGCAGAACTAGTAGTAATGGTCTTGTCAGTGGATATTAGGTTCAAGCTACATATACCTGGAGCCCTTCACAATGCCCGGTTTCTGGCTAAGGCCATATACTTCTTGAAGATGTTTCTACTGATTGAACATGTTCCTGGCTTAACAAATGATGAGCAGAGAGAGGTCACAGAGATGGCTACATTTATCAGTCTGTTTTATGCAGAATGGTTCTTGAGAGCTGAAATATCTAACATAGCTCCGGCTCAGGTAAAAATTTAACTTAGGATTTCAATTATAAGAAACAGCTTCCTCTTGAAGGTTTTAAAAATTATTAACTATCGTACCTTGCACTCATCATTAATTTAATTTTTTTTGTAGTTCACAATCATTTCTCATTTGAAGTTTAGAACATTTAATCCATAAATTTGTTTAACCTTTTTCACACAAATAAATGTACTTCAGGATATTAAAGCTCTCTGGCAGATGAGCAGATTTAAGGAGTTTAACCTAGACTCTGCATCAACAACAATAACATCCATACTTCGACACAGTTGGTATCTGGATCCAGCAGTAGTTGTTTTTGCTTTGGCTGATGAAGAATATTCTAACTGAGGGAAAATGACCAAGAAGCTATTTTCTCTACCTCGTCCAGAGGAATTTCCTCTGGATAGGCAAGTAGTGAATAAAGAAGTTCTTCTAAGTCTTAACTATTCTGACAAAGAGCCCCCAAGTCTGACACCCCTGATAACAGGGCAGACCTGGATGATCTTTAACATGCTTAAACATAACAGGGCTGAGATCCAGTGGATGAAACTTCCTCCTGAGTTCTGGAATACCAATGATTTCTACTGTGAGTTTACTGCTTTCATCAAGAATATAGCAGTAGTAAATGATGCATCTGAACGAGCTATAAAGCTTGTGCAAGAGCTGATTGACACAGCAAGATCAGAAGAAAAACGGCAGGACAACTTTCTGTTTTCCAATGTCTTCAAACGAAACCGTAAAGGTCGAAAGAAGACTGACTATAAAGCTGCAGCTCTAAAGGGCATGTCTGAAGATGTTATTGAACAGAAGTTAGGACTCAACCTTGATGAGTGATGACTCTGTTTTTTAATCACTGATGGAAATTTTTCATACTTATTGAAGAGTTGTCTTCTAAGAGATCAAACCTCAAAATTTCAATTTTCGTGTTTTTTTGAAAATCTACATTTTTAATATTTTATTTTTAATAATAGGGTTTAGATATCCAGAAGAGTGTTTTTTTATATATTAGTATACATCATGTAGATAACAGACGAAGAAAAAAAATGAAGATTGCTTGGTGTCTAAGGTCCCTGCTCAGGCTTTAAAAAATTGTAAAAATCGAAAAAAAACGGCCGTTTTTTAAACTTAAAGCTCCGAGCAGGTACCCTTAAGCTCGTCAAAAATAAAAAATAAAAATATTTTGTTTAACAAACCTGTCCTTGGGCACCACATGAGCGACCACTCTTATCTGTACCAAAAGTTGACTGATTTTGACATAGGCTAGTATCAACTTATGTGCCCTAAATTCTACTAATCAGAGTGTACCAAAAGGATTAAGAAAATCATACATTTCCACAATAGATATTCAAATTAATCAATTCTAAAGTTTTCAGCTCTGTAACCATAATATATAATTAAATGTTTAGTGTAACGAATAAGAACCCTGACCTATACCTCCTCTTCAGGACAAATATTAATCTTATAGTTCGCAGTCAAGGAATATACTTTCAATCAATACAAACTAAATATTAAATATATTTTATTCGATTTTTTTTCTCGATTTTTTTCATAATATCTGCATGAGGAGTTTTCTTAGTTACGTAAAAAGCAAAGGGGAGAATTCATGATTTTCATGATTCATGATTCATGATTCTATGAACTCCAATACAAAGATGTTTGAAAGGATGTAAATTAGGACCAGATTTATTATGTACTCTCTACAATTATAAACACCAAATATTTAAAGGAATGGTTATTAAGGTAAATTAGTAAAATCATTAAGAGCATAAAATAGTTATTTAAATAAAATTCATCTTGAGTAAAAACTTTTTAAATGATCTTACTTTCTTCAGGATTTTGCTAAGTATTTGGACGACGATGCAACAAGTGCAGGAATATCCATGTTTCTGCGGGAATTAGAGATAGATAGATACAGGGTTTGTTCTGGAGCATTTACTGAGGTATCTAAATTTTTTTTTAAATGTCAGTTTATAAATTTTAGTTTTTTGTAGTAAATAGTACTGTCGCTGTGCTTAAATAAACGTTTTTGATTTAGGATAATTTAAATTCCTTCTTTTAAGTTTGAATTTTTTTATTTTGTTATTTATTATTAATATTTCAGTTTTATAAATCTCCTTTTGAAAGGTTAAATATTATTTTGCGTGAAAATATGATTAAAAAACTGAATTGATATTTCAATTTTTCAATTGTTAAGTTAAGCTATTTCTAGTGTGAGCTGGCTGGTAGTCTTAATGTTGACCTGGTCAAATCTTTACTCATTGAGAAGTTTGAAGGTTCTGTTGTGTACAGGTAAAATTAGTATTTGCAAGGTATGATGAAAGTTAGGATGGCATGCATATTTTAGGGCGAATATTTTGTTTGGAATGCGCTGAGCGCTGAACTATGCAAAACAATAAATTAAAGGATTTAAGTTTAACTCTGAAATAGACTGATAGAATTAGTTCTAAAATGTATTCACTAATAGTATTCAGCGTTTTAAGTTTAACTGTCGATGAGAAAAGGAACCGAATGAGCCCCGAAGCCACGGATTAAAGAATCAACAGTTTTGGCCTCAGGGCAAAGTATTGCCAATCCTAGATGTGTACAATTAGTGCATAGGATCCGGATCCGCAACATTTTAGCTTCCTGGATCCACGGATCCGCAAAAATATGCGGTTCCATGGATCCAAATCCTAGGGTCAAAATATCGACAAAAACTGAAGGGAAATATCTTTTGCTCACAAAATCCAAACCTGACCTGTTGAAATAAGAGAGACTATCAAAAATGTTCTCATCTCTACGGTTCATCAAGTTTTAACATAAAAAATAAGCGAAAAAAATAGGAAATCAAATTCTAAAATTTTTCTTTAGTTAAAAAAATTGGTTAATCTTAAAAGAAATGTTCATGACCTTGTTCCGGATCCGGATCCATTTTTTCCATTGCGGATCCAGGATCCGCACTGGAAAAACGCATCAAAATAAATGGATCCTAAGCACTGTGTACAATATATTTGTAAATTGTGTCTCATGTCTCATGTCTGAAGAAAAGACCAAATAAGGATTTGACATGATAAGTTCATCTCTAGAAGTAGATTAGTAAGCTGATAAGTTCATCTCTAGAAGTAGATTAGTAAGCTGATAAGTTCATCTCTTGAAGTAGATTAGTAAGCTGATAAGTTCATCTCTTGAAGTAGATTAGTAAGCTGATAAGTTAATCTTTAGAAGGTACATTAGTAAGCTGATAAGTTAATCTCTAGAAGTAGATTAGTAAGCTGATAAGTTCATCTCTTGAAGTAGATTAGTAAGCTGATAAATCTCTAGAAGTACATTAGTAAGCTGATTAGTTAATCTCTAGAAGTAGAGATTGTTTTACCCTGGTTCCGTCTACTCCTGGAGAAACTGCCGGATGTGGAACTTCTCCTTGTGAATGCTGTCTCAAACTTAAACTGGAGATGGCCTCTAATCTCAGGTAGATGAGTATTAAAATCATGGATAAAATAGATTTTAACGTTTGATTGTTAAGGTTTCCCAATTTTGCTCTTTGAGCTCTAAGTGTCTTTGATTAAACAAAGTTTGACGAAACCACTTGCAAAATAAACAAAGTTTGACGAAACCACTTGCAAAATAAACAAAGTTTGACGAAACTTCTTGCAAAATAAACGAAGTTTGACGAAACCACTTGCAAAATAAACGAAGTTTGACGAAACTACTTGTAAAATAAACGAAGTTTGACGAAACTACTTGCAAAATAAACGAAGTTTGACGAAACTACTTGTAAAATAAACGAAGTTTGACGAAACTACTTGCAAATTAAACAGGGTCTGTAGATGTAGTTTCAAGTCATCTTCTATGTATTGAGTATTTACAATCACAACGATATTTATAATTTAATTCATTGTCTGATCAATCAAGAAGTAGATATTCTTACTTTTCTAACTAAAAACTAGTTAATTACAATTCTGTTTAAAAGTGATTTATTCTCCAAATAATGAGAAAATTTTGAAAATTTACCCGTTAAAAGACAGAATATTTTAGTTTTAGTTTTAGTAATGCCGTTGTGAATGCAACGCTTTTTTAAATAGCTGGTCACTTCAAAGTTCAGACCAACGGTAGGCCATAGGAGAATTAATTTACTGTACATTCATTCTGGAGTACACTATGAACTCGGTTTTGTTGGCTAAAAACTGGGTTAGTGGTCTGTTTATATTCAATTTAATTAGACTTATGTCGAAACAATAATTTACAATTTCGACATGAGAGGGGGGGTGGGGGAGCAGCCCAGGCATAGGGCGGAGTTGGAGAGGGGGAACCTAAATCTATTGATATAAACTTTTTGGGCGAATTTTTTCAAAATTTTTTGTTTAAATGTGTAACTATATAATTCTGGACTGCGACTAAGGTTTGAATACTGGGTTCAAGTCCAGTGTCAGTTGCGTTTGTTTACAAATAACAAATTACAAATTGTACAGCCACCGAAAATGAGTTTATTGTATATAACGGAATTTGGTGTATTCTGAATACAAAATTCTCTTATGGCCTTACCTACCTTGGTTCAGACTATGTTCCTATAATCTGATTCTTTTTTTTTATAAATTTTGTTGCAAATTAAAAAGCTTTTTAAAAAGGCCACGACTGGAGCAGAGCTCCTTATCTCTCAGATCATTTCTAAGACAGTTTTGCTTACATAAACTGTTAACTTAATGAAATTATTTCAGTGCTGACGAGAGAGATAAATTGTTAACTTAATGAAATTATTTCAGTGCTGACGAGAGAGATAAATTGTTAACTTAATGAAATTATTTCAGTGCTGACGAGAGAGATAAAATGTTCGGAGATAATTCAGACAACACAGAAACTGCTCTTTCCAGTTTTGTAGGTAAATTGAAGGAAATTAAGTTTTCTTTACTCAATTTCTCATTAGATGATTAAGGACCATAGTGGAACATCAAAGGCCTCAAAATCATTTATCATCCTTCGAAGACCAAAAACTTAAACCTGTATTTTCTGTATTCTAGAAGTGTGTATGGATAGTGACGAAGATCATTCCCAGGATTCAAACAATATCTCCCAGGTAGCAAATTCATCTTTCATTCAATTTATCCATCCTTTTATTATTCCTTTTATTTATTCATTCAGTGATTCATTTGACCTTCCTCTTTTTTATTCATTTATATTCCTCTTCTTTATTTATCCTTAAAATTATTTAAATTTTTATTCATTTATCTTCCTCTTCTTTATTTATCCTTTAAATTATTTAAATTTTCATTCATTTATCTTCCTCTTCTTTATTTATCCTTAAAAGTATTTAAATTTTTATTCATTTATCTTCCTCTTCTTTATTTATCCTTAAGATTATTNTTGATTTGATTTGATTTGATTTGATTTGATTTGATTTGATTTGATTTGATTTGATTTGATTTGATTTGATTTGATTTGATTTGATTTGATTTGATTTGATTTGATTTGATTTGATTTGATTTGATTTGATTTGATTTGATTTGATTTGATTTGATTTGATTTGATTTGATTTGATTTGATTTGATTTGATTTGATTTGATTTGATTTGATTTGATTTGATTTGATTTGATTTGATTTGATTTGATTTGATTTGATTTGATTTGATTTGATTTGATTTGATTTGATTTGATTTGATTTGATTTGATTTGATTTGATTTGATTTGATTTGATTTGATCCGGACCCTTTAGTCCTGGTATAACCCGTATTTTTAACATTGCTTACATGCCAACTAGGAAGTTCGTCCTTAGAATATATATTAACGGAAAACCCTTTGTAAACTGTTACATTGAACTTTTAACCTTCTCAATCTTAATTTTGTTTGTTATTTTGGTGTTTTCTCCTGAAATGTAATATCATCTTTTATGTTTTTTTTTATATTGCCTCCATAAGCAATATTGCCTCTATAAGCAATATTACCTCCATAAGCAATATTTCCTCCATAAGCAATATTTCCTCCAAAAGCAATATTGCCTCCATAAGCAATATTGCCTACATAAGCAATATTGCCTCCATGAGCAATATTGCCTCCATAACCAATAAACATTCTGAGCTGGGAAGTTTTCATTGGATACTCATAATCCAAATTACTTGATCTCAATATCCACTATTGGGCACTTCTATTTGAAGATCTAAAAAAACTAAACCTTTTCATATCTTCATTTTAGTTTTTTCTTCCCTAATCAAAGCTCTCTTCAACCCCTGACTTGGTACGAATTAGGATTACCATGCGGGATATCGAATAAAGAGTTAATTAATCTGCAGATTAACAAAAGATGGAGAGCATGCATTGATCTCCACAATACAAGAGTTCCCACTGATTTTTTTCTTGTATTTTCTCTGCTCATAAACTTTTGTTTGTGTTCAGGAAGTATCAGCAGAGGAAGGTAAAGACCACCAAGGTTTCCTACAAGAAGCTCATCATATCAGCAATACTCAGGTTAATTCAGGGGCTCATTTTCTTATTCAAGGTTGGAAAGAAATATTTTCAAGTTCCTAAAATAATCATTCCTTTTTTGGAATAATATCAATAATATCATTGGAACAACATTATTATTCTGACTGGTAGCGCTACAAGTCCGACTGGATGGCGTGTTGGAACATCACAAAAACAAAGGTTGTAAACAAAAGCAGTAAATTGAAGACCTATCTAAAAGAAGAAAAAAAGTTTTGATTTCTAAGATGATACAACAAAAAAAACTTTTCATTATAGCGTTAAAATCGAAATTAGAGAAGCAATTAGGTCACTTAGTTGTACCTTTCATTTTTCTGGAATCTAAACATTTTCTTAATTGGAGAGAAAACAGATCTTTTTGTTTAATGTTTTGCCTTGTTTGCCTATCTGGTTCTGGGGTATGGTTACATTGTACAGGGTTACCCTCTAAGGATTAGACTAAAAAGACGACACAAAGCTATCTTAACATCATGATATGAATTTTTAAGTTCTTCTGCCTGTAATAAAGTCTTTTAATTGTTTACTAAATCGTTTGTCTTTAAATGCAGGGAAGCTTGGATGTATTAAAAAGTTACTTAAAAGACTCCGTACAGTCGTCTATGAAGCCTCATCCTTTGTGGGTCACCCTGTATCCACTCCTTGATTTGAGGAGAATATTTCACAACAATACTAATCTCATAGCAAAATTTTTTATTTTCCAATTTGATTTGTGTTTAGTTCCCCGAACAACATGCTGAAGCTGACTGAGATCTATGAGTGGATCCTGGAGAGGTATCCTCTCTTCAACGAGAACAAAACAGGATTCCAGAACTCTATCCGACACAACCTTAGTCTTAACAGAATATTCGTCAAGGTGCAATATATTCACATTCAGTAGCCTCGTGGCCCTCGCCTCAACTTAGCTCATTGGCATTGGGATTGGCATTGGCAATGGCATTGGCATTGGCATTTGGCATTAAGCTATGGCTTTGGCTTTGGCTTTGGCTTTGGCTTTGGCTTTGGCTTTGGCATTGGCTTTGGCTTTGGCTTTGGCTTTGGCTTTGGCTTTNCCCTACCCCTTGTTATTTTAGATTGGAGTCTCATGCCATCCCTACCCCTTGTTATTTTAGATTGGAGTCTCATGCCATCCCTACCCCTTGTTATTTTAGATTGGAGTCTCATGCCATCCCTACCCCTTGTTATTTTAGATTGGAGTCTCATGCCATCCCTACCCCTTGTTATTTTAGATTGGAGTCTCATGCCATCCCTACCCCTTGTTATTTTAGATTGGAGTCTCATGCCATCCCTACCCCTTGTTATTTTAGATTGGAGTCTCATGCCATCCCTACCCCTTGTTATTTTAGATTGGAGTCTCATGCCATCCCTACCCCTTGTTATTTTAGATTGGAGTCTCATGCCATCCCTACCCCTTGTTATTTTATTTTATTTGCTTTGATTTAGGTTTTGCCTTGAATTTGTTCTTACCATGTTGGATTTGTTTAAATTTTAGAATTTAAATACTATTTTAACTTATTTACTGTCTTTTTTTACATTTTTAGATTCACATATTCGAGGTTTCGTTTCATATGAAATATTCTGTTCTAACCCAATAATGTGTTTTACATTTTTGGTTGAAAAATCTTAAGAATTTGTTGTTAACAGGCAACTTCAGAATAAAGATTCCCCCAAAAGGAGCAGCAAGGAATAAATTAGATTTTATCATTGTGATAACATCATTTTTTGAATTTGTAACATTAACTTCAGATTATTTATTCTGATGTTAAAATTTTGCAAATTGTTTATACAAAAAAAACCAAAGAAAATTGATTTATTTAGAACGTATAGTAATGGTTCGGTTGAAATAGAAAAGAAAGATCTCAATATTTCCTCGAGGTAATGTGGTTCATGATTTTCACTTCAGTTTCCTGTACTCTGTACTTATGTACTGTACCGTATGTAATAAACTGTAAGAAAATACATTGGATTGCATTGTACTCTGTTGTATTGCACTGTACTGTACTTTATTATAAAAATGAACTGCCCTGCACTTTTTTCACTTCTTTACTTTTTACTTTAATTGTATATACTATATTAATAATAATTTCGATAATTTGAAAAAATAAGTTTTTATGTACATTGTACAATTGTACATAAACCTAAAATTGCTTTGGATTATTACAGATTAATCTACTGGACTAAAAAAAAATTTAAAAGATTTTTTAATGAGAAAATCATAAATATGTAAACAAGTGAACAAGATAATGAGGGCTTATTGTGTGTTAGTGTTTTTTATATAACATTAAAGGGAGTGTTCGCGAAAAATGAAAAGGGGTATAGGCTAACGTCGAAAAAAATTCGATGATGATTGCTACTAATCTTACTTCTATCTGTTGCGTCTTAAACGACTTAAAGCGAAGAACGTAGCGTCTGTACAAATTCGGAAAGTTGCAATATTTAACTCGAATCGTAAAAAAATCAATTAAGTTCTAAACAAATCATTCAGATATTACAACCTATAATCATCGATTTTTTTCAACGCATTCGTATATATTTGATACTTAAAATATTTTTTATTTGGTTTATGTACAAAGCATAAAACGCCGATTAGTAGGCCGGCAGGTGTTTCGGCTCTCTATGCTCGGAAGGATTTAACGTCGTTTTAAGTGCATTGTATATAAAACAAATAAAAATATCATGGAAGTACAGATAGAAGTAAGATTAGTAGCAATTATCATCGAATATTTTTCGACGTAAGCCTAAACCCCCTTTAATTTATGCGAGCACTCCCTTTCATATTTTCTAAATTTTTTTTTTCAGGTTTATTGCTATTGCTCCCAAACCTTCAAATGATACATATTTTATACAGAAGAATTCTACTGGACAGGTTTTTTTAAAACTTTTTAGATATTTATTATTTCTAATCATCAAAATGGTACCTTAATAATAAATTAATTAAAGAATTCTTGCTGAGTTATAGGAATAAATTACAACTCAACAAAAGTACTTTTTTAAACCATAGCTTAGAACCTCGTCTAATACTGGGGAAAATATCAGAAGTTTCTCTACTTTCCTGGAACGAGGCAACCTCAAAATGTCATACTACTTAACTAAACGTGTCCTACCAAAACATGGCAGTTGGTAAATAGTTTTGAATGTCGTCTTCCATACAGTGTATTAGATATTAAAGGCTGTTGATTTCGTTTAAAAAATCTTTTGCTCAAATATTTTTTACTTTGAAGATAATTTTACTATAATATGACTCCTATATAATATTTTTAATATTGTCTTTGGTATTAAACAACGTAACAAATTATAGAAGAAGACATTCTAAACTATTTACCAACTATCATGTTTCATGGGACACCCTGTAACTGCAATTAAATATTGTTATGGTAAATCTATTGTTTTTTCTTAGAATGATAAGAAAGAAGAAGAAAACGACTCTGGGAATTTAGGTAAAAATATTAATTCCTTTTGAAGAAAAATGAATAGAAAACTAAATTTTCTTAAGGTTTAATTTTTGAAAAAATTATTTTCGATGCTGTGGGTCAAATAAATTCAATCATTTTCTCCAATTCAGCAATAAGAACCTGAATAAAATATTTTCCAATCCTGTTCACCTTGATAACAATATATTTTCCAATCCTGTTCACTTTGATAACAAAATGGCAATTATTTAAAAAAACTTTTTTCAGTGATTGATGAGATGAGTGATGCAGCCAAAGAACTACCGGATAATCTGAAACAGCAACTCAAAAAAGGAAATTTAGATAAATAATTACATATTGATAATTTCAAACCTTTCATTCTCCATCATCCCTGGACCAGGTGGACCAGGTGTCCACACTATCCAGTGTGCTTTTTCAGTTGACGGTCTGGGTTTTTAAAGAGTTTTTTTATCTTACCTTATGTTTAAAAATTGAATGGATCTTATGCAGATAAGATTTAATGTTCCGCTTAAATTCCAAACTCAAATATGTGTTTTAAATCAAGCAATGATCTTCATGTTATGATGCAGATATACAGATTAATTTAATTTCTCTTCGATATCCGCTGGTGGATATACCTAGCAGGGATAACTTTAATAAAGAAATAATGCATTGATCCTTAAATTTGAAAATGCTCTCATTGGATATTGAGATCAAGCGTTCAAGATTAGCAATACTCACACAAAAATTCTGACCTCTAGACAATCCCTAAAGTAATATAAGGAGGTTATGATTATTTATCTATTGAATAGGATTACCCATCATATTACGCCCCGTGGAGAACTCATCAACAAGTCTTCCAATCATTATTCAACCTTCAAGTGTTATCAGTCTTAACTCAGCCATGACAAGTATACCCAACCAAGGTATTAAATTATTTATAAAATCTCTTCTCAATTTGCATGCAAATTTTCACAGAATTTTTGGTTTTAAAGAAATTTGATTGTAATTGGAAGAAACAAATGTTGATTTAAATTTTTGATTTTCAGATGTTTTATTTTAACTTTGTTACAACCTTCAATGAAGGTTTGGTGGGTAACATAGTCCTTTTTAAAATCTAATTTTGGTTTAATTGATTTGTTATCTATTTATCAATGACATTTGTTTAGTACTCGGACTTTCAACTGGAGCATCAAGTGTGACATTGTTACAGCGACCGATCAGCTCTTCACAACCTGCGCCTGCTACTGATGTCACAGGTTTGATTTAACTGATTATTAGTACAATAGTTCAGTAATCAATCAAGTAGTGATCAACATTCAACACTACAGATTTAAGTTATATGTAAAATAATCAGACAAGGTTACACCTCTCAATGTCAAAACAACTTAAAATTGGACAATTTTTTTCTTGCGCAATTTACACAAGGATATTTTAGGGATTTTTATTTTAATAAGTTTAAAAACTGCCAATAATAATATCTGAGTCCGAATTCACCTTTCAACATGTTGACCAGGGATATGGTGTTGTGTGTGTACTATGCAATGAAGACCTTTTCTTCTCAGATGAACACTACATACTTTTTAACTAAATATTGGGCTACTAAAAGGGTTGGAATTAATCTTTAACAATAATGTTGTTTATTTTAGTATCTCTGACTGGGTCTCCCAAAGTCGCTACAGCTCCAAATCTAGGAGCAAGACTTAGTATGCAGTTTGCAGCCAATGGTGCACATTCAGGTTAGATCAGACAAAAATATTTTTTTTGTTCATTTTCGTAGTATAAGGATTACAAATAAGGATCTATTAGTATGTTGTAAAAGTGTGTGTACACTGAATAAATAAATATTATGACTGTATATTAAAAGTTTGGGTTAATCAATTTTCTATCTTTTGTACATAATTTTTCATTTCTCTTCTGAGTTTCTTCCCTTGAGGATTGTGAGGAATTCTATCCAATAAGTAAATTTTTCCAGTGATTCTCCTGGTAATTGGAAGATTTGAAGTAATATATTCATTAATTCTAGTCTCTGTCCATTCTTCTTTGTTTGCCTGAAGAACGATACCAAGGCTGACCTAAAATCAAAAATTTAGTATAATAATTTGGACAACTCCTATTTCTCATATTTATTGGCAACCTTACAATATTTCTTAACCTAATCTGACCTAGAATAATAAAATATAGCAAGGTTATTAAGAAATATAAAGAGGGTGGTCCTTGGTAAAATTGACCCAAATTCTGGTAATGATATTTATTCTGATCTTCTTACAAACAAAATTTTTCATCCTTTTTTGGCTGTCAACCCTTGTATAATCCCAAGTCAAGGTAAAAATCATCACTTATTACTAGGAAATTCTGTCCTTCTTTGAATTTTAATAAGTTACCTGGTCATTCCCAGTATTCATGTCATACTCTCCCCAGACGCAAGCTTCATTGATGTCATCCAAGGCCTCCATCAAGTTCTCTATCTCTTCAGGTCCAAACCAGTAGTTGTCAACCTTTAGAACTTCTCTCATTCTATAGCAGAAGAATATGTTGCCCTCTTCATCATAGTAGCCAACATCTCCAACATACCCAAATCCATCAGAATTGAAAAATTCACGATTTTCTTCTTCACGGTTCAAATAGTTCATCATCATGGACCTTGTCCTTACCATCATTTTTCCTTCCTTTCTGGGACCCAGTTTCTCTCCAGTTTTTATATCTTGGATGTACATCTCTGCCCCAGAACCTAGGGTACCCAGAAATCCAAACTTTGGGTGTTTGTTTAGCTTAAATGCAAGAAATACTATCTCAGTTGACCCGTACATTTCTATAATCTTAGCCTGGTCCCCCACCATGCTTAGAACTTTTTCACAGCACTCAGGAGACACAGCGCCACCAAGAGGTGTTATCATCTTTACCCCTGACAAGTTTCTGTCTACATTCTTAGCCTTGCTAACCTGTATAAACTGACTGACCCCTATGTACACATGCTCTGGTTGAAATTTCTCTGCAATTTTGAACCAGTTCTCTCCTGAGAAACACTTTTCTTTAATAAAGTAGCTAGTAGTGCCTCCAAATAGTGCAATAGAAAGGTTTAAAGTGAAGCCTCCAATATGGAACATAATAGCTGACACTAGAATGCTCTTTGGACTGGAAGGTTTTGCTAGACTAATTGTTTGTAATGTACGATGTGAATGAAGAATACCCTTTGGGTTTCCTGTAGATCCACTGCTCCAGAGAACCATAGTTACGCTGTCTGGAATATATTCTAGCTTCTCATTGTGGGAGATATCTCCATCAAAGTTCAGAAAGGATTGAAAGCTTTTGACATCAGCTGGCAGATTTCCATCTTCTTCATCCAGCACAGAGAGGTTAAAATGAACATCTTCTTCTCTAAGTTCTTGTTTGATTGCACAATATTTGTCAAGGTATTGCTTACTACATACAATAATTTTGGCTTTTGTGTCCTTAATCTGTTGCTTGATTGCAGTTGATGATAAGTTTGGGTCAGCTAGACTCACTGCTCCTCCACACAACCAAGCTCCAAATGCTGGCCAGTAAAAGTCCAAGCATGAGGAATATCCTGTCTGAAGAACATCTCCTGGTCCAAACCCGAGATTGTGAAGAGCCCCTGCTACTCTCCTACTCACTGGTTCTATCTTAGAGATTGTATGAGACTGCCCTGTCTCGGTATCAACAATCCAATCCCTATCCCCAGTTTCTTCTATTTCTTGGCTTACCTCAGCCAGCAGCCTCTCTATATAAGGTTGATAAGGAGGTGAAGGCCTAGGTGGGAGGGGAGAATAAATAACTTTATCTTTAACAATATTCATTTTTCCTCTCTCACCGGCTTCAAGATATAGAGTGTTCAGTTTTATTTCTAAATATTGACATTACAATCTTAAGCTTAGCCACATGAATATTTGAAGATAAGGAAAGTACAACAATTAGTTTAAAATGTGGTAATAAACCAGAAGTGATATTAATTGTTAAGTTATAAACATGACTACATCCATCAAAACTATCTCTGTTTTTATATATCAGAACAAAACATACTAAAATTATTGTCTTTTTTAATCGAATTCATCATAAACAAATAAAACATGTTTATCTGGGACCAATAAGTTTCACCTATTATTTTTTGTTTATTACAAAAATTTTCAAATGCTTTTTATTTGGTATCTTTGCCCATCATTATTAAACAAGAATAAATTGTATTTTGTAATTTTTTAAATTTTATAATACAAGCTTTTTTAAGAAATATTGTAAACCAAGTAAAGCTGGATAAGTAATTGAATTTTAATTTATTTTTTGTTTTTGTTTTAAAATGAATTGATGACTTCATTGTTTTGTTCAGTGACTGAATGTTGCAATTTTAATTAGATTTGTGCAATTTGCACTTACCACCTTCATTCTCACTTAACAGCTGATTCAAGTTTCCAAACTTAGTCCCCCCTGATTTTCTTCCAGTTTGTTTGTTTTACATCAACTAAGGAGTATGAAATATAAGGGAGATAAAAGCGACGTGGCCCGCCCTACCATATGATTATACATGCTTTGCAGACAGTACTACATTTGAATAAGAAATATTTGTCTGATGTACCAATACCGCTTACATGTACTCAGAATAGGTTATTGTATACATTAAACAGTTTACAAATTAGGCTGAATAAGGCAAACAAATACTTTTTATTGGGATGCAAAGATATCAGTAATACAAGTATATTTTTTAAAATAAAAAGAATTGGTTTCTTTTTATTTGGTTTAGTATAAGACCACGTATAAAAAAAATAAAAGACGACCTTTAAAACTCTTTTAAAACGGAGTGGGGTACTCCATTTGAAAAATGCAAATCATGTAAAATCATATGGTAGGGCGGGCCCGCGTCGTTTGTATCTCCATTATATTTCATACTCCTTGACATTAACCGATTACGTTATACAACATTCCGAGAAAAGGTATGGGGGTAGAAACTCTAGTTCAACAATCATCCTATTAAGGGGGATAAAGGTAACCTTCACTAACATATAGAAAATATGTTTGATTCTTTGAGGGAGAAATCGGTGAAATATTCTAATTTATTGTTTTTGTTTTCCACCTGACATTGATATTGTATAACGGATAAAAAACCACCTTATACATTACTCAAATATTGAACCTTATACAATCTTAAGAACATCCTCTAGAGAGCTTAATAGATTGTAATAACAGAAGTTATGGTTGCAAAGTAGATAGTTTTGTGGGTTCTAGGATGGAAATAGTTGGGGAATGTTTAAAAACAGCTAGTGTTTATAATGTAGATATATTTATATATATATAATGTTTAGGAACAGCTAGTGTTGGTTCTGATGAGTTCCCTAAACCCCCCTTCAGTTACAAAGAACTCTGCATGATCAGGAACACATCATATTTATCATCATTTGTTTTATTATTTAAACCTTCTTAAAAACTAGACTGAATGAATGAATTATGAATGAAAAAACAAATGAAGAGAAGAATGAATAAAAGGATGTTTGAATAAATGAATTAAAGAATGAATAATAAGATTAAAGGATGAATGAAAGGAAGGACAAATGAACGAATGAATAATAAATGAACAGATATATGAATAACCAAATGAAATAATAAATGAATGATATTCAGTATATTCTTCTCCCCGACGAAGGAGATGGGTTTATCTGGTATTTACGACCACGTTAAGCTCTGGTTTCCCTACTACAGGTTTGTTAACAGCATTTCTCTAAATCTATAAAATCTATATATAAATTTGGCTTGTCTGTCTGTCTGTCTGTTTGTATCCAATAAACGTCAAAACGGCTGAACCGATCGGGCCCAAATTTTTTGTGGGACATCTAGGGACCCCAGGGAAGGTTTATGAATGATTTAAATTTTTAATATTTGTCTCCATCAAAATTCGATCGTCATTAAATTTTTGAAAATTTTGAAAATCCTCGAAATTTTTTGTGAAAATCGGCGAATTATTTTTGTTTTGTTTTACGATGTACACAAAGAGAACATGTTCACAACTAATTTAGAAGATGGGCGCTTCGCGCCCTCTAAGGCTAGAAAGAAGGGCGCGAAGCGCCTTGAATTTCTAGTATTGTTAAATTAGCTTAGCATAAAACCTTTTTTTGATATTGGTGATATTAGGAACTGCAATATTGGTGTTATTAGGAACTCCAATATTGATGTTATTAGGAATTCCAATATCGGTATGATCAAGAACTCCTATTTCGGTGTGAAAAGGAAGTGAAATATCGGTGTTATTAGGAATTCCAATTTCGGTATGATCAGGGCCTCCTATATTGGTGTTATTACGAACTCCAATATCGGTATGATTAGGAACTCCTATATCGGTGTTATTAGGAACTCCGTTTTCGGTATTATCAGGGAATTTAAAATCCGCATGATTTAGAAGTCCTTGTTCGGTATGATTATGAAGTCTATTATCGGTATGACTTCAAAGACAAATATATTTAGGCAGTCTGTTATTGGTTTGACATGGCAGAACTCCATCAGACATAATCTCTCTTTAAACAAAGTTTTCCAAAGAGTCGAGGTAGGTCAAGCCATTTTTCTTTAGTTAAAATTTGCTCTGTATCCTTTTTAGAAAAAGTTCATCATGGATGTTTAAGTTTATTTTAAAAATTATTCTATTATAAAAACAATAATATTTAAGGAATGATTATTGACCTTAATTATATTCTTATTCAGTTTATTTGGTAAATTGGTACACACTACACATTTTACAACAGATGATAATCTGAACTGTAATTGTTATAATTTAGGGTGGAAAGTGGACGTTTGATCAGTCTGATGATACTTGGAAGAGACTGATTGTATCAAATAAGGAACAGAATTATTCAATTCAACCTATTTCTGGGCCTACGAGTTAGCTAATATCTTAAGTAACAATAGTAGCAAAGAAATTTTAAACAAGTTTTTCTCAATTGAATTGAACTTGATTATGATAAAAATGTTTTGATACAAAATGTTCTAGATATAATTGAGAAATTGACCTTCTTAATGATCTCTGATTAAATTTTTTATATTTCCTTAAAAATGAGTTGGAATTTTTAAATTTATTTTCTGAAAGTTACTTCTTATTTTTTATTACATAACTTTTTGCTGGTATGAGAAAGATATCATATTATACCCCCACTATACTTCAATGCTAAATCCACCATTATTTGAAGATTTGTGTCTACCAGTGGTTTGAGACTCCAGTAGATGCCGACCTATTCGAGCACATGGCACAGAACTGTCCAGAATTCCAACAGGTACAAAAATATATCATTTTTTTCAAAAGAGATGTTCCCTTAAGCGGCAAAAAGAATGAAAAAAAATTGGATGGTACTTTTTTAGAGAACCAATGGTACCCCAAAGGTGTCATTGGCTAAAACAATTTGAAATTTTTAAGCGCGGATAAATGGCGGGACTGATTATAAGTAACCTGGGAAATTCAGCTAATTACTAATAAATTTGTTTGTATTACAGAAAGTATACTCTAAGAAGAGTATGTTCAAGACGGTTCCAATCACCGTGAAGTCCGACGAGTCCGACGAAGTTGAGGATGTTGATGGTGTGAAGGAGGAGAGTATAAATATCAAGGAGGAGATGGAGGCCAGGGAGATAGATGCTGTAGTTGATCAGGTTATACGCCAGGAAGGAGTAGAGGATGAGATGGAGGAGGGAGATGTTGATGATCCTCTGGAAGCTGAAGAAGATGATGTTGAAGAGATGGAAGAGGATCTAGAGGATGAGGATGAAGAGGATCCTTTAGCGTAGGAGTGTTAAAAGTAAATTCTTTAATAAAGGATCTATAACAGGAATTCTTCTATTGAAGGATTTATACACAGTGAATCCTTTAATGAAGGATTGATAAACAGTGAATCATCTAATGGAGGATTTACAGTGAATCCATTAATGGAGGCATGCTAACTATGAATCCATTAATGGAGGATCATAAACAGGAAATTATTTATGACGAATTTTTGACAGAAAATCATTAATTTGAGGATCTTAAGCAGTGATTGGAGGATCGTTTAAAAATGAAAATATACTGAATCCTGTATTGTAAGAAGATCATAAAGATAAATCCTGGAAAAAATATCATTTCAAGTTAATCCTTTAATTGAAAAATACTAAATTATGTAAAATGTGCAATTTCAAATCGCCAACCGCATTTCTGTAAATATATGCATAATTTACAGTGTACAGTGCAATTTACAGTGTACGCTAAATCTCATAAATAAACAAATTATATATCAGTAAACCGCTTTAGAGCCAATGACCATAAAATTAAGGCCGTAAACGGGAAAAAATATGATGCTTATCTTTCTGAAAGACCCCCTCTTACTTTAGTTGTGCATGCTTTATTTCGGGACTATTTTCTAATGAGGGTTTTATTTTTTTATTGATTAAAGACGACAGCAGGTCCAATATTTCTGACTGAATATTTTATTATTATTAGCAGATTTAATTGCTCATTGTACGACTATGTATTTAAAGACATGAATTGTAAAATGATTTATTTTCAGGACTTTGATCATTTTTCTACGGATCCCAATGCCTTCTAAAGCTTTGGGGGGAAATTGAAAATTCCAGATTGTAAGGAGGAGGGGGGTTATTTCTCAGAAATATAAACCCCTGAATCTGTCACTATGATTTACAATTGTAAAATGAAAACAGATTTATTATTTTACCCGTCCAAACTCTAAATACATGAATTAATGTGATTTAAAAAACAATTGTAACGTATGTGACAGTGCTTAGGATCCGGATCTGAATCCGTCGGATCCGCAAGATTTTGGATTCCTTGATTCGGATCCGAAAAAATATGCGGATCCACGCGTCCGATCAAGGGCAAAACCAAAAAATGCAAACAAAAAAAATTACTTGCAAACCCCTAATTTGAATATTTGAATAAAGAGAGATAATAAAAATTTCCTGATTTCTGAATGCTTTTTAAAGTTTTGCATAAAAGTAAGCGAAAAAATAAGACAAAAAAATGAAAATTCTGCTATGTTAAAAATATTAAGTAAATTTTAAAGAAATAACCTGGAATCGGATCCATTTTTATTGGTGCGGATCCAGGATCCGCATCAACATTAAATGGATCCTTTGCACTGGTATTTGGGTGTAAAATATTACAAAATAACTTGTTAAAAGTTCTTGGTGTACAAAAGTTTAATTTTCAGAAAAAATGTTTGAAAATAAATTTAAAAATGTTTTTCTGATTTCAAGAAGAGGTTTGAAAAATAAACCAAAGGGACTGTTCTCTGGTTTGGGAGTAGGGGAAACGAAGAAGATTACCGGACCCCCATATAAACACTTTGTTCAAATAGGAAACTCGTCTTAATTTTATTTTGAAGGAAAAGGTTGATAAATGTTACTGAGATTTTTGAACATTAAGGATTTTAAAGATTCAAGAGAATTAAGTAGGATGTTGCTTTTGCTGTTGATAACTTTGTATTCAAACTTTTTTTCTATTTTAACACGTTGCTATTTTCTCCTGGAGGTCACAGAAATATATTCGAATATTTTTATTCGAATTTTTATAATTCCTCGTTGGACATCAAGTATTCGGTATTTTTTTTTCTGAAGCCTCTCGGTGTGCCCCCCACCCACCACCACCACCAGTGAATGCCAGTTACGGCCATGGACATGAAATTACCTCTAGTTGAACAGTCCCTTTCATGATTGAACCGAATGAGTCGAAAAGGACCTTTACAAAGTTGGTGCGAAGCGCCCTGATCTAGAATTTTTATTTTGACGATAACAGGAGATCCTGTTTTGAAGGTTAAGTGTGGTGTGATAAAGAAACAGGAGATAGGAGAACCCCTGGTTCAACAAACAATTGCTAACATGAAGTATTCACTAGGTATCCTATACATAAAATTGTAATCTCGGTTTTGTTTGTTTGTCCGATCATAACTCAGGAACCCCCAGACCGATTTGCTTAAATTTTGATTGGGGAACTCGGGAGACCCACGGTTTTGAGATTTAAGTTTAGTAGGTTTTACTAACTTTGACTCCCCTGGGCAACGCTGGGTCCTCAAGCTAGTCCAATATAGAGTGACTAGTAAATTCATTGTTTATACCAGTATTTTTTTAGTTATTTTTTTTCACATATATTTTGTCAGGGTCAAATTTTGCATAGTGGAAGAAAATGTTTAAGATGAATAAATTTAAAAACCTTTGCTTTTATTACACAAAGTCAAATTTAGACGCGGAAAGAAAATATAGGCTAAAAACGAACGATTATAAATCCCTTCTATTAATTTATTATTCAGATCTGAATTGAATAATGAAAGTCTGATTTCTGTTGAATATATTTGTATTATTTGCTTGAGGAAGATACGACGGCGTAGGGATCTCCGCTCCTCAAATTGGAATTCCTTTACAAATATTCATTCTTCAGTTAACAAGGAAAATAAAACTTTTCAAAATATTTTGGAAAATAGGATCTAGAACTTTAACAAACTTAAAGTTTACCGAATGTACATTTATTTTAGTATATTTTGAGATTTTCTTGGGGCTACAGTATGTTTCTCTACAACTGATATTTTTGATTTGCTTATATTTCATCTAAATCGACCTGATAATCTTTCAATAAATATATTATTAGTTAAACTAGATTGGGAAATTTACATTTTGAGCAAAATTGCCATTTATATGAACTTTTCTAAGTTGGTTTAGCTGTAACTCGAAACCGGCTTCATTTAGAGATTTACAGTCTGGTGCGATCTCTCATGTTGCTGAAACAATTTCTGATTTCTGCAGGCTGCAGGGAAACAGAAATCTCTTCCAAAATCTTTTTTAACTCTTCATCAGTAGCAGGTTGAGCAATAACTGTAACCTGAAGGATCGGCGAACCTGAAGCTCAATTCAAAGTTTTCCATATTCCAGGATAATCCAGGTTTTCTACTCTACAGTTAAAGGGCTATTTCCCGGNTGTTAAATATTGCTTTTCAAGCGGCCATTTTTTCTTCGTAATAGTAAAACTCTAGTTTCCAAAAATTGACATTTTTTTTCGGGTAAAAATTTCAACGTAAACCATCCATAAACCTCCCAGAAGTAATGTGAGTTGTCACTAAAATGTTGGGAGCGATGTCGATGGTTTCAGTGGTCTTTTAAAGATGAAAATTTCCTGTACAGTGTACTGACGAATAGACAATAATAAGCTTACACTGCAGTACACAAACAAGTTTTTGGTTAATGGACTTAGAAACCTGCACTGTGACTTGCCATACCTAAATATGTTATATTTTGATTCAAGATTGAGAATGCAATTTGAATATTTTAGATATCATTGCGAGAGGGATGTTGCAGTTTACATGGTTACAGCTGTATGGTTCCCAGGGCAAAAACTGTAAAAGTATCTGGATTAAATGAAAACGGTAAACAAGATTTTTAAATGTCTATTTCACATTATTTATTTCACCCCAATTACAAAGGTGTTATTTGTAAATATACATACGATAGACATGAACATGAACATGAACATGAACATGAACATGAACATGAACATGAACATGAACATGAACATGAACATGAACATGAACATGAACATGAACATGAAGGTGATGATGTGGAGCTAGTAGCTAAGGACTGGACAGCCAGGATAATACAACATGAAATGGACCATCTCAGTGGAATTATGATTACAGGTAACATCAATCATTTTCAAAATTCTTAATTATTGATTATTAATTCTTATTTAAAGATCCAGGATCCCTAAGTATATATTAATAGTTCTCTAATTAGATAAGATGGATCCAGGATCCCTAAGTATATATTAATAGTTCTCTAATTAGGTAAGATGGATCCAGGATCCCTAAGTATATATTGATAGTTCTCTAATTAGATATAAGATGATCCAGGATCCCTAAGTATGGATTAATAGTTCTCTAATTAGATAAGATTGATCCAGGATCCCTAAGTTTGGATTAATAGTTCTGTAACTAGAAAAGATGGATCCAGGATCCCTAAGCATATATTAAAAGTTCTCTAATTAGATAAGATGGATCCAGGATCCCTAAGTATGGATTACTGGAGCTATGTGAATTCAAGACAAGGAGACTTTAAACTATCCTTCCACGGTATTAAAGTAAGAACAAAATTTTCTCTCCAACCTTCGGAAATACAGTAAGAAACGGAAAGCTGTGGGACGGAAAGACGACTTTAGACCTAAGTAATAATTTTAAATATTCCAATGAACATGAGACAAAGCAATTTTTTAGTGTAAACAGTCCTATTTCACTTGTTATTTAATAAGTTCCTAGTAAAACTATTGATATTGTATCAATATAAAATACCCTTTAGCATTGCTTTAAAGGGAGTGATACAGGCCCGTAACCAGGGGGGGGGGTGCTATGACATAAAAGAAATTGTTTCTCATAATTTTCTAAAATCTAGTTACCAATAATATAGCCCAAGCAAGAGTTGATTCCCTTCCCAAACCAAATTATAATCTTACTCATTAAAAGTGGCTGTGTGTGTTTTTCAGACACTAAAATATAAACCTTAAAAGCTTAAATACACTTGTTAAAAAGGTTAGTCTTCATAGCGTACATTGACAATGTAATAAAGAAAACCATATACCACCGCAAAACAAACCAAGCATTGCTTTTAAAAACATAACAAAACAAAAAATTTTGCATGCGGCGCGCTTCTTTACCCCCCCCCCCCCCCCGGGAAAATTCCTGGTTACGGGCCTGGAGTGATAAGCAATGTATGGTAGTTGAACTGAGAATGTAGTATTGTGGAGAAATTTTTTGGAATCATTTGAGACCTATGATAAGTTTTTAAATTGCATATTTGTTCAGGAAGAGCGCAAATTCAATCTTTAAAATCCTCATACAGTTTGTATTTTTGAGGGATGATTTTGAGAATCGGATTTAAAAAATTAACTAATTCAATTTAGAAAATTCAATAACGACGACGAAAAATGTAGTGAAAATTCGACATTAAACTAGTTTGTTGTTTAGGAACAGGTTGAGAAAATTAAAATTAAGTGTTATCATCGAAAATAAGTAATCTTTTTTGGTTAATGGTTTCTTTAATTTCTTATTGTTAACAAACATTTTCTGTAGAGATCGGAGCTGGGAACTTTAGAATGGTGGATATCAGGATTAATGCTTAATCCTCTGATTTTGCTAATCTCGAGGCTAACATAATCTCGAGATTATGTTTGTCTCAAGATTAAATATTTAGATCAACAAATTTGATTCTAGGAACGCCAGAGTTGTTCGTTTTCTTGACTGGAAGGGCCATCACTTAATTTCTCACCCATTTATTTATTAATAAATTATTTAAAATTGGTTAAAGAAGAATCTCAAACGTATTAAAAAATATTTTTCTTCACCAATTAATTTACAAAATGGCGACAACATATACATTATTTGTTAGAAATTGTGGATTTCTCTAGAAGAATAGAATTTATTTTCCTATATTCCTGCACTGTCATTGGAGAAAACAATTTACGGATATCCGAAGAGAGAGAAAAAGAGTGGATGAAGGACTAAAATGAAAAGTTTCCACAGTGGATATTCGGATTAGGTAATTGGGATTAAAGGTTATCCATCCTGAAGTTCCCAGCTCAGGAAGGTTTATTGTAAAGACGACATTTGAAGAATTTGAAGAAAACTGCGAACAGATTCATAAATCCTAAGAAACTCAATATAATGATGAAAAACAAATAATTGATTCTAATATTCATTTTTTGAGAAAATTTCAGTTGAGAAATAGTTCATAAACATCTAATTAGTTTACTGTAGAATTTTATTTACATTTTTTGTCGTCGTTATTGATAATTTTTTTTAAATCGACTCTCAAAACGTAGTTCCGCCCAAACGGATGGTTTTGAACGTTGACTTTGCGCACAAACTCAGTAATTATAAATCATTAAAACGTTTTTTACGTCTTAAAGGAATCCTAAAAAAATCTCCACAATACTTTATTCTCAGTTAAACTACCATACATTGCCGGTCACCCCCTCTAATGTCGTCTTTCTAGTCCACACTTTTTTGGTTCCAAATATTATAACATTTATTGGGAACAAAACAGACCGTACCACAGACTATTCATATTTATACATAAGATTATTTCAGTATAAATTATAGTGTAAAAAATTATTAAAACATTCCACCCACCCCCAGACAAAATATATCGTGTATGATTTACACTATTTACGCTTGTACATTGTACACATTTAAACCATGCTTCAGTTTGTATTTGTAACGTACCTTATAAATTTATTGTAAAAGATTATTAAAAAATGTATGTTTAGAGCGGACCCCGGAAATGGTTTGCCTCCCCTTTGCTATGGTTGAAACGAGATCAATAGTTTTTAATTTTTTCATTTACAATAAATTTCTATTAGTATTATTGTTTAGTTATTTTTTTAATATAATTAATGAAAGAACAATTAAAATTTTCTCATTTTTATATTTCTGACTGCCAAAACTGTCTGTCTGTCAGTGCTTTTCTGTTAGATCCTGTCTGTCTGTCAATGGATTTTAGTATGTCCTTTTTGTGTGTCTGTCTGTCAATCGGCCTATTTGCCGGTGTTCTGTTTAACCTAACCTTGACTTCTAAGGGTCTCGAAAGAAAAGAATAAATTTGCCCAATAAAACTATTCATTTATCCAACCTTCAACACTTAACAACCAACGGAAAATATGTCATACTGGGTGGTCAACCCCCCTCTCCTCCCCCTCCCTCCCTCCCACGCTCCTTCATTGATTATGGCCTTGAAAACATCTTTTAACGAACTTGGGGGGATTTTTTTACCACTCCGTTTTGGCGGGACTTTCCAAGTTTTTATTGTGTTATAATTTTTTGTGAAAGGTATAGTGTAAAGTAACGTATACTTTGTAAGAATCTTGAATGAATTCTGGGTTTTACGATTTTCTGCAGAATTTAATTTGTAGTCACAGTTTTAAACACAAAAATATGGTTATCTCATTTTTGCTTAATCAGATAAAACTTTTGGGGAACTCGGTGTTAAAAAAAGCTTCCAATATTCGCAAATGCAGAAATGCTTAGTTAAAGGGAAAATGCATTTGATAAAAATCATTCCTGACTCATTGGCGTAGAAAGCAGGATTTTGTCTGAGACGTGTTTTTGTAGTCTATTTTGCACGTGTTTATTTACTTTTTGTATGCGTTAAGTGTTTTCGTTTGAAAAAGAATTATTTTTACGCTTAATAGTTATTTGATTTTAGCATATTGGGCTTGGTCGTTATTTGTATATTTTCTGTAAATCTACTTTCGAAAAAAAAGAAAACACGCATTCAGACTTTTTAGATTCATTCTTTAAAAAGACTTTTTTACTAAAAATTTCTATTGAAATGATTCTTCTGAAAATGTTCTTGAAAGGTGGATAATTTGTGTCCTTTAAAACCCTGTAATTCCAATCCTATTCCAACCGTCCTGAAATGGGCTAATGATAGGAAACAAAAGCCCTGAAAGTGGCAAAAATAACATTCTTTTAGGTCATTAGTCGACTTGAAACCTGACTTTTCATCTAGAACTAAATATATTTCTAAAATTGTTGCGATAATTGCATTATTTAGTTAAGAATTAGATCTCAACAGAATTTTAAAATTTTTATTTCATTTTTTATGTGAAGAAATTTTCCCCGGTTTTCTTCATAGAGCAATAAATCAATTTAAGAATCATGATATATATATATATATACAATACAGGGTTTCCTACTAAACATGACAGTTGCAAAGACGACTTTCAAATCAAAAGTCGTCTTTGATCTCACGTTCAGCCGTAAACCTTCTTTTATATGTATTATGTATTTTGCTGTTTTTTTTGCTGTCAATATTATCGGAGATTTTGAGTATTATGTTCAGATCTCAATTTTATTAAATAAAGCCAAAATTGTCGAAATCTGAACGAAATTCTTCGTTTCTCCGGCAATATTGAGAGCATCAAAAAGGCTGACCACATTTTGGAAATGCCAAGACTAGGTCGATTTTGTGACAAATTTGGTTGACCTGCACTGTCATGTTTCGTAGGACACCCTGTTGGATAATTGTTTAAACGGGCTGTCGCAATTTTTTGTTCCGCCGCAAAACCGCAATTTTTTGTTTCGCCGCAAATTCTGCATTTTTGCGCATTCCTCACGTAGAAAAAAATACGCAACTTTCTGCTTTTAATGTGGAATTTCACGTTTATCTTTTCCGCACAAAAATACGGAATAGGCGCGGAACAAAATTTCGTCCAAAAAATACGCAATTAGAGCAGCAAGCAACGCGCTAAATATTTCACACACAAAATGTGCGAAGATATTGTTCAATATCATACAGGGTCTCCCAATAAACATGGGAATTCTGCAGTGACGAATTCGATATCGTCTTTTTAAATAATTCTTTGATTTCGTGAATTCAGTAAATACCTACTGAGAAAGCTTGAGTTCGTAAGATTTTCGTCTGCTATGTTTACAATTTGTTTGTAGGGTTTCCAATCGAAATTCTGTTGCGCAGAATTGCGCCCAATGGTTGCTTCCGCTTGCACAATTTCATTTCGCTATAATTACGAAAAAGGAAGCAATTAAATATTCGCGGAATTGCGTGCATCGGAATTGTTTTTATATCTTAAAATCAATAATTGTATCTGTTCGACTTACAAATTTATGCAGCAGATGCAAGAATGGAATTAAATATCTCTGTTGATTTTAAAATAATCGAGGCCCAAGGAGTCCCAAGTGTCACTTGTTTCAACAGTTTTCAAATTTTGAAGTTTCTTGTGGTTAAGCTACATTTTAATATGATACATTTTTCATTTGTTCACATTGGATGAACATTAAAATGGAAACTTTTTTTGGTTAACATTGCAAGGTTCGTTTAATCAAAATAAGATATTTTGCTACAGTGAGAATCAGAAAACTAAGGTACAGAAAGACAACATCACAGTGTATTTGAGAACATCACAGTGTATTTGAGTTATATTTACAAGTCAAACAAAATTAATAAGTAACTTACGAAAAATTCTTTCTTGTAATTAGTTGGCTCATAGCTAGCCAGATTCGCTAGATTTGGGTGAACGTACGTGGACGGACAGAAACATATATTTCTATAGCTAGAGATATCACATTCTCTTCCTTCAAATTGAAGTAATTGAAGTAAAGGAAGAGAAAGGATTACTATGACATAATCAAGCGTTAATTTCAGCTCTTAGAGAAGAAATTCTTTTTTGTGCAATTGTATTCCGCATTTTCGCTGCAAGTTCGCATTTTTTAGCTTCATACATTTTCGCGAAAATGACTCGTTTATTTATTCATCCTATATATTAGGAAAATCATTAGGAAATTTCGCGAAAAAAGTGATCAATTTCAAAATATTTATTTCTGACAATATAAAATAAGGGGCTGGAAGATATACATTATTTCATTATTTCAAGTACATTAAAAAATAATTCTTATATCCGAGAGGTTTGAAATTGCTGAAAACATTAAATTATTCCGGCTCTTTGAAAGACCTGCTCATAAAAATGATTGAAATTAATACTATTTACAAATTGTCTTTGTACGCTCTTACTGCTCTATAAATGTTAAGGGTTTCATATCATTGTAAGGGTTTACGAAGTAATACGAAAATACAGGTTTCTTTTCTGCAAGATAAAATTCTACAGCTTGTATACTAGAGTGAACATCAAATTAATTTACTTTTTTTGGAATAAAAATTAATTATTTCAAAATTTAGCGAACTTAACTTTCTGGTCTAAAACAATATCAAATTCCTGATTTGTTTTTTAATTTGAAACCATTAGCAGAAATAATTTTAAGTTTCAAATGAAAACTACACCCTTATATAAAACAATTTAGATTTTAATTACTTCAAAAACATATTATAATTCTACATTTAGTTCAAAGTATTATGATCCGAGATCGAGTTTAAGATATTGCATATTATTTTTGGTTTCATTTAAGAAGTAAGTTTTGAGCAATATACAACAATGGCCGTTGTCTATGTCTTTGATCGCGAGGGTATTAGTTCCCATCAGATAGGATTGAGCAATTAAATATTTAGATTATACATTAATGGTAACAATAGAGGTTCAGTTTATTAAGAAGAGACGTCTTTTTGATTAAGAGACACTAGGTTTGTCTTTTGTTTTCTCAACGAGGTAGAAATCATGTAAACACCAAAATGCCGCAAATTGTTTTATCGCGCGCTAGGCGCCATTTTAATTTCCATTTTCGACCAATCCACTTAAATCCCCGAAAGATTCGCCGGAAGTTTCATGTGATGAGAAGGATGTTGAGTGTGTGACGGGGGATAGTGAGGTGTTGGCCTCGGAGCTACCTCCCTCGGACATAGAGGACGCCGAGGACTCTGAAACTGTATCCGAGGTCGAAGAATGGGATACAGGGGTAAATCCAAACTCGGCAAAGTAGGGATGGAGAAGAGCTTTTCCGGCGGATATTCGGTCGTCTGCGCAGAAAATCAACATTTGCTGAAAAAAATAGTGGTTAGTAAAATTAGCACATTTAAAATTGTGTATTGAATAAATCGTACGTTAAAATAGCCAGGTACCGTACGTTAAATAGCCGATTTACAACGGTACCCTAAAAGCCTTATAATTTCTCCCTTCTTATTGAAGCAAGCAATGCATTTTTGCATAAAAAATGAATGTTTTGCATAGAAACCAATCTTAATTTTAGCAGAGGAACCAAAATTAAAATATTTTCAAAACACCAAAAAAACGGCCGGGAAATATTTATCCATTAATTACCTTTAATAGATCTACAGCATGTTCATCCATCTCAGGAATTAAATTCTCCAAAGCTCGACCTTCTCGGAAAGAAAACGCTTCTCTTCCTAAATAAAGGAATTCATAATAAAAGAGACTAGAGTAAGATTTTACAACGAATTGAGAACCGCATATAGGGCTTATTTCGAGAACAGCATATAGATATTATTTCGAGAACAGCATACACGGAATATTGAGAACTGCATATAAGGAATATTGAGAACCGCATAAAGGGAATATTAAGAACCGCATATAGGGAATATTGAGAACCAAATACAAGGAATATTGAGAACTGCGTATAAGGAATATTGAGAACCGCATATAGGGAATATTGAGAACCGCATACAAGGAATATTGAGAACCGCATACAAGGAATATTGAGAACCGCATATAAGGAATATTAAGAACCGCATATAGGGAATATTAAGAACCGCATATAGGGAATATTATGAACCGCATATAGGGAATATTGAGAACACATATAGGGAATATTGAGAACCGCATATAAGGAATATTGAGAACCGCATATAGGGAATATTGAGAACCGCATACAAGGAATATTGAGAACCGCATACAAGGAATATTGAGAACCGCATATAGGGAATATTGAGAACAGTATACAAGGAATATTGAGAAGATTGAGAAGACTAGATTGGGAACCCAGCATTGCCTAGAACCTAAAGTCAACCACTCAACATGGAATTAGTAAACCAAGCTAAGAACAGTCCCGTGATTCTACCGAGTTCCCCAATCAACTTAAGGCAAATCGATCAAGGGGTTCTTGAGTTATGATCAGACATTGAAAAAAACCATAGAATACTACTTAATCTATCTATTTCTATTTAATAGAGTTTTTTTTTATCCACTGGGAACACCGGGCACTTCAGCTAGTACGTTTAAAGATGACAGTTTACCTATGCTCGAATTCACTGGCCAATCTGACTGACTAGGAGTTCCTAATATATGAAAGATTTGGTTCAACTGATCTCCCTAAAAATAAAAAAGTTTTTAAAATGTATAAGTGTCTATCAGAATTTTAAGGGACTGAAAGCGTAATTTTAAGTGACCCTCCAATTAAAGGAATACATTTTAGATTCACAACAGTACTCTTTTAAACCCTTTGTCTGGACATCAATGTGGTAGATACCAAGGAGTATAAAATAGACAACTGGCGCGGCCCGGCCTCCTTGTGATTATACATGCTTTACAGACATTTGAATAAGAAATATTTGTCTGATGTACAATTACCGCGTATACAATAACCTATTCTGAATATTTTTTATACAACTGTAGTACCGTCTGCAAAGCATGTATAATCATATGTTAGGCCGGGCCGCGTCAGTTATATCTCCCTTCTATTTTATACTCCTTTTGTAGATACCCTCATTAGTCATTTGTATAGCTGAAGATAAGTGCCAGGAGACTCACGAGATATCTACGAAATCCTTGATCAAACAAAGGTTTAAAGGGTATCGTTGTAAATCGGTTATGCCACGTAGGTCACTTGAAATTACACCTCAGTCCCTTTATGAAAAGGAATGCAATGTTGTATACCTCGTATTGACCAGGAAAAAGAGGTTTTCTGAGAAAAAGCTCTGCAAAGATACATCCACAAGACCTTAAGCAAATGTTACAGATTTACAACGCATAAACTTTTTAAAATAAAATTTGAAAAATTGGTAAAATTACCATAGATCAACAGGAGTAGCGTAGGAGTTCCCCAGTAGTATTTCAGGACTCCTATACCACAGAGTCACAACCTAACACAGATATTTATATATATTTCACTTTAACTATTTTTTTTCTAAAACTTTTATAATAAAGTCTAAGACATAGATATATAATAGAATGGATATATCATAGACAAGGTTTGATGTAATTTTATGGCTGGGGTTTCATCCAGTACGTTAGAGATTGGACCCTGGACTTACAATTTGTCTTTGGTTTTTGTAAAGGTAAAAGTTGTCAAAGGAGTAAAAAAAAAACTTACAAGTCTTACAAACTTACAATTTATTATCTTTCTTTGTAAATTGACGAAGACACTGAAGAATGTAACAACCTTGTTAATATTTTATGCTTAAGACAAATTTCTCAATAGCTAAGTCAATTCTTTTAGTACAAAAACAACAGACCACATTTTAGAAATCTCAAAACAAGGTCCATTTTATGCTTTTCAACTCTTGGGAGGCAAAATTATGAAATATATTAGCTTCGGTATCTCATTTCTGCTTACTCCAGGGCCCACTATCTACCAAAGGTATCTCTAATTTGGTCCCTGAACTTCAAACTTTTTTCAAGTACAAATAATTTTTATATAGAATAAACAATAGCCAAAGTGAAAATTTGTTCGGATTGAAACCATAGATACACCATGAATAGATTCAAAAAATTGCCCAACAAATTTAAGGTTCACTCAACTATAACAGCTATGAAGCCAGGGAGTAAGGAATAGAAGGGAGATACAACTGACGCGGTTCGCCCTACCATATGATTATACATGCTTTGCAGACGGTACTCCATTTGAATAAGGAATATTTGTCTGATGTACAATTACCGCGTATATAATANTATTAATATTTGCCAGATAATATCCTGAATATTAATATTTGCCAGATAATATCCTAAATATTAATATTTGCCAGATAATATCCTGAACATTTAATATTTGCCAGATAGTATCCTAAATATTTAATATTTGCCAGATAATATCCTGAATATTAATATTTGCCAGATAAGTTTGTATTAATAGTTATGGGTTTTTCCCATATTTTTCCAAATATTCCAATATTTTTCTTGATTAAAAACAAATTATTATTTCTTAATGGTTGATTGGGAACAGGGTTGTAAAAATAAATAAATTTATACCTTAATTCTATCCGGTCCTAAACCAGGGGCAGGACACTTTTCTATATAAGAGTTCAAATCCTAATAAAAAAAATCAAATCTAGTTTGGATTTCTACAAAACATATAACTATTTACAACTACTTTACAGGGAAGTTCAGGGTTCCCAAGACCAATTTTAATTACTAAACATCCAGAGCACAGCAAGGGATGTTTTCTTGGCTTAAATAAAATTTTTAATTTCCCGAAAGAGTAGTTTTTCACAATTTGATCGTTTTTCCGAGATGAAAATGTGAGAATTTTTCACGAAGACTTCGCAGAGCGGGTCGTTATTTTACTTAATTGTCCCAAGGGATTTTAAGTAACAATTAATGTCCCTATGTTGGGGGAATTATGGGTCGGTAATGTTTGTCAAAGGGTTTCAGGGTTGCAATGAAAATATCAGGATTTAATGTATTTTAATTTTATATTGACAAGTTACAAAAAACTAATTGGCATAAAAAAGATTTTAAATCAAATTTAAATAAACATTAAATTTTAATTTAAACCTGATCTACGTGTTCAAACACTAGATACAAGACCATCTCTCGATCCAGTCTTTGTCCATGGCAAATATCCAACAATCTAAAATGAAATATTTTTCATGAATTATTCAGTTTTTCGAGCATTGAGATAAGCGAGTAAAAATTGTTTGATGTATGGAGACACGGAGCCGGTTGAGAACCGCATACAAGGATGGAGACACGGAGCCGGCCATTCAATGGAATTATTTGTTTTGCGGTAGTATTGAGTGTTTTATACCTGACAATATTCGGGTGGTTTTATCCTGACAATATTTGGGTGGTTTTATACCTGACAATATTCGGGTGGTTTTATACCCGACAATATTTAGGTGGTTTTATGCCTGACAATATTCGGGTGGTTTTATACCTGACAATATTCGGGTGGTTTTATCCTGACAATATTTGGGTGGTTTTATATCTGACAATATTTGGGTGGTTTTATCCTGACAATATTTGGGTGGTTTTATATCTGACAATATTTGGGTAGTTTTATACCTGACAACATTCGGGTGGTTTTATACCCGACAATATTTGGGTGGTTTTATACCTGACAATATTTAGGTAGTTTTATGCCTGACAATATTCGGGTGGTTTTATACCCGACAATATTTAGGTAGTTTTATACCTGACAATATTCGGGTGGTTTTATCCTGACAATATTTGGGTGGTTTTATACCTGACAATATTTGGGTAGTTTTATACCTGACAATATTCGGGTGGTTTTATACCCGACAATATTTGGGTGGTTTTATACCTGACAATATTCGGGTGGTTTTATACCCGACAATATTTAGGTGGTTTTATACCCGACAATATTCGGGTGGTTTTATACCTGACAATATTCGGGTTGTTTTATTCCTGAAAATATTTAGGTAGTTTTATACCTGACAATATTCGGGTGGTTTTATACCTGGCAATATTTAGGTAGTTTTAAACCTGACAATATTCGGGTGGTTTTATATCCGACAATATTTGGGTAGTTTTATTCCCCACAATATTTAGGTAGTTTTATACCCGACAATATTCGGGTGGTTTTATTCCCGACAATATTTGGGTAGTTTTATACCTGACAATATTTGGGTGGTTTTATACCAGACAATATTCGGGTGGATTTATACCTGACTACCAGACAATATTCGGGTGGAGTTTTATACCTGACAATATTTGGGTGGTTTTATACCTGACAATATTCGGGTGGTTTTATACCCGACAATATTTGGGTAGTTTTATACATGACAATATTTGGGTGGTTTTATACCTGACAATATTTAGGTAGTTTTATACCCGACAATATTTGGGTGGTTTTATACCTGACAATATTTAGGTAGTTTTATACCTGACAATATTCGGGTGGTTTTATACCTGACAATATTTGGGTAGTTTTATTCCCGACAATATTTGGGTGGTTTTATATCTGACAATATTTAGGTAGTTTTTATACCCGACAATATTCGGGTGGTTTTATATCTGACAATATTCGGGTGGTTTTATACCTGACAATATTCGGGTGGTTTTATACCTGACAATATTTAGGTAGTTTTATACCTGACAATATTCGGGTGGTTTTATACCCGACAATATTTGGGTAGTTTTATACCCGACAATATTTGGGTGGTTTTATACCTGACAATATTTAGGTAGTTTTATACCTGACAATATTTGGGTGGTTTTATACCTGACAATATTTAGGTAGTTTTATACCTGGCAATATTCGGGTGGTTTTATACCTGACAATATTTGGGTGGTTGGCTTTTCCAAGCTGTTTCAATAAAGATATTTCACGAAGGACCTGAGATGTTAAAATTCAAATTAAAAAAATGTAAAAAAATATGATATTGTTAAATTCAAATTAAAAAAATGTTAAAAATATAAAATTTTGTTAAAATTCAAATTAAAAAAAATTCAAATTAAAAAATGTAAAAATATAAAATATTGTTAAAATTCAAATTAAAAAAATGTAAAAAATATAAAATATTGTTAAAATTCAAATTAAAAAAATGTAAAAAATAAGACCTGCATGGGGACTCCATCCTCAGTTAGTCCAAGTTTAACCTTCTTAATCGCTACGATTGTATCATTGATAGTATCTCGGGCCTTGTACACCGTACCGTACGCTCCTAAAATTATGTACAGTTCAAGATTATTTACAGAATATTAAGTTCCTGTTCCTAAGATTTAATCACAACCTGAGGGTAGCAAGACAACTTGAAGGTAGTCTTTGAAATATTTTGCAACATATTCGTAAACTTAGTTTTGATAAACTTGATAAACCGTGATACCCCTAGTCTTGGCATTTCTAAAATGTGGTCTGCCTTTTTTGTGCGTTCAATTTTACCGGAGATATTAAGAATAATAAAATTGAAATCAGAACGGTAATATTGACAGCAGAAAAAGGCAGGCAACAATTTGGAAATCCCAGGACTAGGATAATTTTATATCATTGTTTCTAAATTAAAACATGAAGTATAAGACGACTCAGTATGTCACAAAAACAATATGATAATATGACGGGGAAGGGGGTCCGGGTTCTATTTTATTTATTACGTTTATTTACAAGGGATGGGTGTTATTGACACGTATCCTGGATTAATGAGCTGGAAGTGCATGAAACTAATTAAAGCAGATTAATTATCAGACTAATTACCCCCGCAACTAGAATACTAATTACAACCCTAGGATATTGAACAAATTTCTCAACTCGACATTTTAGGAAAAAACAGAAAATCAACATTTTTATAAATAACAGTTTTATACAATATAAAAACTAAGATTACATTTGATGCTTTATCTGTCTGTTTAATGATGGCACGTGGTGCTCTTGTCAAAAATGATTGATTAGTAAACAGAGAGTTTAATCAGTAATTAGACGAAACATAAATCATCTTCTAGTTTACACCTTGCTTTTTAGTCAACATTTTTTTGTAGTCAGGAGAAACAAGAACAATACAGAGTACGGGGAGGGGGGGGGGGGTCTCTTATCGGAAATTCTGACGTCGTAGACTTTTTCATCTTTTTATCATCTAGATATTGTGGTCAAATTCCCTCCAGCTGTTTTCTTAAACAGACAGATAATATTAAACTTCATAAATAATTTAAAGAGACAGTGAACCTTAACTTTAATGGCAATCACCGATTCACAACGGTTTACAATTTCCACTTCATCTGATAAACAGTTTTAGAAGATATCGTCGTTACACAATTTCCATTTTTTGGTATGGTATAAATTCGCTAGTCACTTAGAAGGGAATACACTATTTTAACTTACTTAAGTTTGATCATATACAATCTCTTAAGGGTACCTTTGTAAATCGGACGTGCCAACTATTACATTTACATTCTCTTAAATAAATCCAAAGTATGAATATTTTAACTAAGTAAAGATAAGCTGGTCCAATAGAACAATGGCGGCGACGAAATTGGCGCCAAATCGTCTTTAATAAATTAACAAATAAAAACTTCTCTATAGGTTAGAAAGGTTGGCAACAGAAGAGGATCTTTTTTCTCAATTCCAGTTCGGGAATCTTGTCAAAAATATGTTGAGTCAGTTGATGTGTCTACCCTGAAACACACGTCTATCACTTGTCAGTTCGGTATATACGAGTTTGACCAATAATAGACGCGGGTTCAAGAAAGAATAATATTTTCTTCTCTTTTCTTTCTCCTTCTTATTTGCTTCAAATCTTCGATCTTCGGATGAAATATACGGATACATTCAGATGAAACCTTCGAATACATTCAGATGAAACCTTTGAATACATTCAGATGAAAAATCTTCTTTGACTTGGTGAGGAGATCTGCTTTTTTTCTTGGTTCTTATTCATTAGGATTGTAGCAATTTTTGGCAATAGTGTAGCAGTATTGTAAAAATCTTGTAGCAATAAAGTAGAAATCTACAGGGTTACCGACAAAGGATGAGACTGTGAAGACGACTGGAAACTCTGAAGATATGAAGATTAAGGAAAAATTAAGTCTTCCTTAAATTTAGTCATTTATGGCTTGTCAATTGATTTGGAAAAGAAGAAAACTAGTTTCCAGGTTTAGGGAATTATGAATATGATTAAACAGACTGTATTAATTCCGTAGAGTCGTCTCTGAAGTCTGATTCTTAGTTTGAAACCCTAAACATGTTAAATGCTAAATTTTCCCTTGCAGACTCCTTATCTATCTTTATTCAAATTATGCCTGTCCCAATTAATTGTAATGAGGTTAGTAGATGTTATCCAATGTAAATAACAATTAGAGAGAACAACCAAGAAATTTCAAGTCATAAAAAGAGATAACAACAAAAAGATAAAATACTGACCACAACTCCAAAGGATGGCAATGAGAACTAGAAAGAAAAAAATTTATTTGAAAACATGCTAAACTCGACTTTTAGATTTAACATTATTATTCTAACAGAGCTGAAAACTTTAGAATTGGATACCTTTAATCCCGATCGCTTAATCTGAATATCCAATGTGTACACTATCAATTTCCTTCTTAATCCCCTCTTTTTCTTTCTTTTTCTCTCCCTGCTAGTTTCCGACCAATGATAGTTCTGGTTTCTCCAAACCGCACTCGATTTGTTTAAGTTTTAAACACTGTTGTAGATACAAACTTAACATTAATTTAATCTTGAAATTAACTTAAAGAGAAAATTCCGCATTGATCTCGATATCCACAATTCTAAAGTTTTCAGCTCAGAATACATACTTTCGTAGGCTCGAATGAATTCTAACTACTATGTAGCATGTTAACGCATCAAAATTGTAAACAAACATAGTGTTAAACCAAATGTTTTGTTTATTACAGTACATTTTTATTTGTACACAATTAACTGGATCCTCTTTGTAGTGTACACTGTACACTGTACAGTGTACACTGTACACACTGGATCATTACGAACTATACACTGTAATATTTCTATGTGATACTGATTTATAAAAATAGGTTTGAAATTGGAATCTTAAAAATGTTAAACCTGGTTTAATTATTGTCAAAAATGTTTTGAAAGAAGTTTAATGAATTTTCTTTAACTAAATTTTCCTAACCATCAAACTTATTTTATAAATAACCACGCTTTGAATAATTTGAATTTTACATTTTTACTACGTATTTTCTGAACAGGGAGGGCCGAGAGAGGGTAATACAAAAGTTTATAAAAAAAAATTAAAATAAATTTAAACGTTTAATTTTCACTGTCTTATCTACTTTAACCAGAAGTTTAAAAAAGTTTAATTTTTGATAAATAGATTAATATAAATAAAAATTACCATTTCCAATAACGTTGATTTCTTCATAATGATCTGGATCCCTCATCAGGGGCATATTCACCGGGCCCCCTCGTGCCCCTCGAGACCCCTGTAAGGGGGGCGGTGGGGCTACAGCAGTGTCAGGCATGTCAGGGGCACCAAATCCACAACAAAGGGAGAGGAATCAAACACAGATAATCATTTCAGGGCTCTACAATCCTTTTCCCATTTCACCTGAAAAATATTTTAAAATATTAAAATCTACCGAAATTATTTCGATATTCGTATTGTGTATAGGGAGGGAAGAATTGAGGGGTAAAAATAAGATTTTACAGTTAAAGAGACAACATTTTGCAATTAATGTCGATAAAATAGACTCATCGTTTTCAATAAGTTTAACACACATAGAGAGAGACCCCAGCAATGCGTTTTGATGGAAGATACTAGAATAAATAGAAAAGTCGGTAAATCTTGAAGAGAACTCCATAATTTAACGTTACAATTGACAGGGAAAAAACCATATCATGCTTTTTGAAAAATATCTACAAATGGGTAACTGACAGAGTGGTGAGAGGGGGTGAAAAATCATCCTTTTCTTGTCATTGTATCATCTTTCAAACCCCCTTTTTAGGGCCTTAAATAGATTTGGTGTGATTTGAGAAATATAGAAGATATTGAACAGAGATATACATACAATAGACGGAGGTACTTTGAGAACAAATTCACAAATCGTCGTTGTATTCTTAGAAAATGTTTTTTTACCTGGGGGGGGGGGTATTCTCCCCTCCCCTTCATAGTTAAAAACATGAGTTGGCTTAAATTCTCTTAAAACGAACAATGTATCAAATAGAAGATCGACGCAAATCAAGAATTTTTCTTATCAAACTATGCTGATTTTTGGAATGTGAAAAGGATTGATCGCTATTATCCTTCATAGCCCGGCCACTGTCTATCATAATCCAGTGTGAAAATTTCATCCAAAAAAATCATCATGCTCAGAGCAACATAGGGAGGGAAGGGAGAGGGAAGGAGTAGCGGGGAGGGAAGGGGTAGGGGGAAGGGAAGGCCGAAGGGGGGAAGTAAGACCTCTACAATATCAGACCTTACTTCCGAATTGAACTATAGCCTGGGAAATATCAATATTTATTTCTAAAAGTGATTTATTTATTGTTTTATTATAAACGTTTCATTTCTGTCATATTTTTGTCATATTTATGAGGCTGTAGTATAACCATGAATGTTTACACAGCACTTCATTCCAAGAGCTTTGAGTCTGAAATTGTTTCAAAAATGTAGTTATTAGGAGATATCAATTATTTTATTCTCTAGGGAGTTTTCATTTCCAATAGATTAATTATTAATGTTTAAATTTTAAAAATACAATTATTCTGAAACTTTTGTTTTCTAAACTGTGTTTGATCCCTCCCTAAAGTGTCCACACCAAGGTGCAGGATGTTGCAGCTCAGGGTTTAGTGGGGGATTAGTTCTAATAAAACTGTATTCAGGGGTTATCTTATTAATTCATTTCAAGAAGAGTAAAGTACAAAATGAAGGAATAGAGACAAAAATGCAGAATTTTAAAAGAGAAACTGCATTCAAATATAGAGAACAGAAACAATAAAAAGAACAGGAATAATACAAAGAACAGGAAAAGTACAAATAACAGGAATAATTCAAAGAACAGGAATAATACAAAAAAATAGGAATAATAAAAAGAACAAGAATAATACAACGAACAGGAATAATGCAAAGAACAGGAATAGTAAAAAGAACAGGAATAATGCAAAGAACAGGAATAATAAAAAGAACAGGAATAATACAAAGAACAGGAATAATACAAAGGACAGAAATAATACAAAGAACAGGAATAATAAAAAGAACAGAAATAATACAAAGAACAGGAATAATACAAAGAAAAGGAATAATGCAAAGAACAGGAATAATATAAAGACCAGGAATAATACAAAGACTAAGAATAATACAAAGAAGTTGAATAATACAAAAAAGAACACAGAACAGAAAAGAAAGTAAAAATAAAGAGTTAAGTAAAAAAGGACATTTTTACCATTTGTTCTATAATGGCAATTTGCTCTAATGTCTTATATATAAATAGTTAACCTTAACAGGCGCGTACACAGGATTTTAGCCAGGGGGGAATTTTGGTGCGAAGCGCAAAATTTGTCTTTTGTCTCCCTTCCCCAAGGCGATGTTTCCGCCCCCCAGTCTTAAAAATGCTGTTATTCTACATTAAATCTACTAAATGTCCCCTAAGTAGCCCATTGTAGTCCCAATTCAAGGGCTATAGTTCTGTATTACTCTCTGAAGCCCTGAATAGTCTCCTGAGACTACTCCCCTTTGTAGTCCACTGTAGTCCTGATTCAAAGGACTATATATTATGTATCCCTCTGTATAGTGCTGCTGTTGCATTACTCTCTCAAGTCCTGAGAAGTCTCTTGAAGATTATCATTAGTCTTCTGTCCTCTTTATTCTCCCTTAATCCTCTCCTAATGTAATCTCCCCCTGACCTTCATGGGGGTTGCGGGAAGACATGCCAAATATTTGCATAATGCATTTAGCTAAGAAGATGTTCAACTACTTTTAAGTGGGAAAACACGACACCCCTTTGAAGATGAGGGACAAGATGACTACTGCCCCCCCCCCCTATGTACGCCACTGGTTGTAATATCTGACTGATTTGTTTGAAATTAAATTGATTTTTTTACGGTCTAAGTCGTATGTTGCACACGCCTGTTTATCTAGGAAATATATCTGGAAATTAAAGTAAGATTTAGGAAAGGAAGGTAAGAACTAGGAAAAAAAGGTAAGATCTAGGAAAGGAGGGTAAGATCTAGGAAAGGAAGGTAAGATCTAGGAAAGGGAGGTAAGACCTAGGAAAGGAAGGTAAGATCTAGGAAAGGAGGGTAAGACCTAGGAAAGGAGGGTAAGATCTAGGAAAGGAGGGTAAGATCTAGGAAAGGAAGGTAAGATCTAGGAAAGGAAGGTAAGATCTAGGAAAGGGAGGTAAGACCTAAAAGATGGTAAGATCTAGGAAAGGAAGGTGAGATCTAGGAAAGGAAGGTAAGACCTAGGAAAAGAAGGTAAGATCTTGGAAAGGAAGGTAAGATCTATAGGAAAGGAAGGTATAAGCTGTACTAAAACTAAATATGTAAGTATATTATGACCTAAATACCCCTTGAAGGCAGCTAGATATACGAGTAAGGACAGTTTTCCCTGAAACTTAAAATAATTATGTAATTAGGATTTTAGAAACATGCGTAAATATATGAAAGCGTCAATTATCTACGTATTTGAAGTATCGCTTAATTTTTACGACGCCTACGCTCTTTAAGACAATATTTTAGCTACCGTATCGACCCCCCCCCTCCCCCAACTAAACATGGCTTCTAAGAACTTGAAAAATCACTTTAACCAAAAAGGTTTCGGAAGATGGGCATTTTTTAGAGATAAAATTTTACAAAATGGTTAAAAATGCGGGATTCCTAGTAGGGGGTCATACCCCCCCCCTCTCCCGTCAACTGAATTGATGGTTCTAAATTCTGCTACAAATTGTCAGGGCCCAAAAAGTTCCAGATTTTTGGGAGATTTTCGAGTTTAGTTTAGTCGACAACCTGACCTTTGTTTGACAGTTTTAAGGGAATTGGTGATTGTAAAACAGTAAACTAGTAAACCCAATTCAAGGGGATATAATTCAACCTTCATTTATCTCAGTCTTTTTTCTCAATATATTTAACTCTAAATATCTCCACCAGTCCTAGTTCTTGTCTTGTCGCTAACAGTTCCAGTTATTCATCTTTTGTTTTGTTTTAAATCTAGCCCCCCCCCCCCCTCCTCCCCCTTCTCCACTCCACTTCTTGTCTACTTGACAAACGCCGAGAACGAATTTGCTTTTTACTAAAAATTAATTTAATTCATAATTATGAATTTGATCCCGTATCTAATTCTCTATCTTTAGTTCTGTCTTATAGCTGTCCCCTCGCCCTCATATCTTGACTGTTCTACCTACAATATTAAACTAAAGATAAAACTCAAAATTTATTCTGAAGAAAAAGTTTCGGCGCGGCGCGGTTTCGAAGCAAAAGTTTTATCTTAAAAAAGCTCTTGATTAATTACCAAAATGTTGAAAAAATAACAACGGTTGAAAAATCTCAGAGAGTGGTTTAAGAATTACAATTTGTGCAAATGGGTCTTTTTGCAAATATTTATATTTATATAATTGGTAGCAATTTCCAGAGTTATGAAAATTATGCCTTTTTGGGCCCGTAAGGGATAATGAAATAGACTAGTTTTTTTTAACTCATAACTAAAATGTTTCGTTGAAAAAGAAAAAATTTTGATTTTTTTTTTTTTTTGAGGGTTTGAAATCCCCTTTTACTTATGAGTGTGAGAGACTGCCTATGGCAGTAAATCCGCTAGAAGCTTGGGAGGCAGAAATGCCCATTTATACCAGAGAAATAGGCAGTTAGGCAACTAGGCATATTCCAGGCCGAGACAATTATATTTAGGTTTACAACATTCATGATTTTAAATTAACTTTATTTTAGGATAACTTCATCTCTCATTCATCTTTGAAACCATGTAAGGTTCATGGGAACTATTTGTAGCACTAGAATCAGCTGATTTCTTAGTTCCGATAAACCCCTGTCCTTAGTTCTCTTGACAAAACGTCTTTAAAGGTTTAGAGTTGAGACGTCTAAACCTCAAGAAATCCAACCAATCAAAAATTCAGAAACATTTTATTTTTAAAAATAAGTTTTTCCAAATATTTTCCGATTGCTAGAATTTTGATAACGTACTTTGATAATTTTATTATGAAACTCTATAATAAAAAGTGTGTAGGTAGAGAAGTGTACCTGTCTGATATGCAAATTAGGAGATAGCATTTTATCCAAGGGTTAATATATCTTCATGAATTTACAATTTTACACAGGTTTTTTAGTAAAAAAAGTTAAGTTAATTTTTATGATAAAAGTTTTGTGAAGCAACTGTTAAGTATATTTCAGGCCAAAATATTTCTCTTTGATGAAAGAATCCTGAACAAATAAGCCAAAAAACCCTTAGTTGTTCTTTATTGCAGTGTAAAAAGTACAAAGATTAAAATCTTTATGTATTTATGTATTTATGTATTTATGTATATATGTATATATGTATTTATGTATTTATGTATTTATGTATTTATGTATGTATGTATATATGTATATATGTATTATGTATTTATGTATTTATGTATTTATGTATTTTTATGTATTTCAGTATTTCAGTATTTATGTATTTATGTATTTATGTATTTATGTATTTATGTATTTTTATGTATTTATGTATTTATGTATTTATGTATTTTTATGTATTATGTATTTATGTATTTATGTATTTATGTATTTATGTATTTATGTATTTATGTATTTATGTATTTATGTATTTATGTATTTATGTATTTATGTATTTATGTATTTATGTATTTATGTATTTATGTATTTATGTATTTATGTATTTATGTATTTATGTAATTGCCTATAATCTGCTCAAACTTTTATTACTTTTTTATTTTATTTAAATTTATGAATTCTGACTTTTCTTCTTTTTGTTTATAATTTATTAATTCTTGTAATATCTGATTTTAAACACTCGTTTTTAATATTCATTAATTTACAATTATTTTTTCATTCATTTGTTTATTCGGTATAGATTGTATTATTTATTTTTAACTCTTTCTTTTCATCTTCTAATATCGTTATTCAGGAATTCCCAGGATTCTTAGAATATTGTTAAGACTTAAAATTTTTATTAGTATATATCCCCCACCATCCCATATCGGTTAAACTACCGTCCCCCCTCTCTCCCCATCCCTCCACCCAAGCTACGCCGTCAAACAGAGCACCGCCCCCTATTCCATTTTGACCTTGCTCCCTAATTTAAGACTTACCGTTCCGAAATCCTTAGTTCCAAAATATGTTAAGAAAAATGTATTAACCAACCTAGTGTTTAGGATGAACCCTAGGAGCCCCTAGAAGGACCCCTAAAAAGACCTTGAATATGACCCCTCAGCCCCTTGCGGCGGATCTGTTTCTCAAAATATTGAAAAGCATGAAAGAGTTGAATTTCTTGTGGTTTAAAATACAAACGGTTCAATAAAATTATACAGAGATAGATAGATAAATAGATGAATAGATGAATAGATGAATAGATGAATAGATGAATAGATAAATAGATGAATAGATGGATAGATAAATAGATGAATAGATGAATAGATAAATAGATGAATAGATAAATAGATGAATAGATGAATAGATGAATAGATGAATAGATGAATAGATGAATAGATGAATAGATGAATAGATGAATAGATGAATAGATGAACAGATGAATAGATGAATAGACAAATAGATGAATAGATGGATAACTAAATAAAAGAAGGATAGATAAATAGATAGACGCATAAATTAATAGAAATCTTGATAAATGAATTAAGGATGAATGGATGAATGGGTAGAAAGATAAATAAATAAAGGATGAATAGATGAAATATAGATGAATAAAATATTGATATATGAATGGATAGACGGATAAATAAATAAAGGAAAGAAGGATGAATGGATAGAAAGATAAATGAATAAAGGATAGGATGAATAGATGAATGACTAAGTGTATAACTATGTATAGAAAGATTAATAAGAATAGATTGAAAGATAGATTAAAAAGAAAAGATGAATATAGATGAATTGATAGATAAATGAATATATATACAAAGATAGATAAATGAATATATAGAGAAAGATAGATAAATGAATATATAGAAAGATAGATAAATGAATATATAGAGAAAGATAGATAAATGAATATATAGAAAGATAGATAAATGAATATATAGAAAGATAGATTAATAAAGAATAAAATAAAAGATAAATTAAAAAGAAGAGATGAATAGATAAAAAAACTGGGGGGGGGGGTTCGTACATTTAAAAAGCTTAACAGTTTATATTAATATTTGCATCCTATATTTTTCAAAAGATAAAAATAATGTGTGGGTTATTAAATGTAACTGCCAGGTTGTCAGAATTTAAAATTATGAAAATCTTAAAAATATAAAATCTGCAATAGAAATAAATAAAAAATACATAAATAAAGAAGTAATATATATGTAGATGATCCCCAAAACTGTGGAATGTTCTAATTAATAAACTCTTCAGTCAGATACGCTTTAATACGCATAAAACTGCAAAGATACGCATAAACCTACATTTAAACCAACATTAAGCCAGAACTTACCATATACACAGGATAGCTTGAGGGAGAAATGAAATTTTCTAGTTTTTGAAAAAATGTTAAATGGCCAAGGAATTAGCATAGGAATTACATATCAATTAAATCCAAGCCATTTATCTCCTAGATTAATCTGTCTAAAGGGGGAGAGGGTTTTTGGGTATGGGAGGGGGGGGGTGAGTTTTTAGGCGGGAAAGGGAGGGAGGGGATCTTAATTGTAATCCTTAAAACATTCTAGACGATTTGTTTCCATAAATAAACAATTTTATTTTTGTTAGAATTATAAAAGCGGTTTAAACCTAATAAAAACCGATAATTAGTAAAAAAAATGTAGACGTGTTACAACTTACTTTACGCCAATGCTTTCGTGACACATTTCCAGATCTTTTTACTCTTTAATAAAGTAATACATTATCATTAAGATATCAGAAGAGAAATTGTTATAATAACAGAGTAAGGGGTAAAGGGGCGGTAATAATGGCGAGGTGAGGTGAGGGGGAGGGGATATTAAGATAAGGGGCACTGGGAGGGGTGGGAAATCATATACTTTAGAAAAACTGTTTCGATAAAATCAGTTGAAGGAGCGCTTCAGAAACACATGAGCTTAAGATATAATTGTAGAAATATGTAAAATATAAGATATAATTGTAGGAATATGTAAAATATAAGATATAATTGTAGGAATATGTAAAATATAAGATATAATTGTAGGAATATGTAAAATATAAGATATAATTGTAGGAATATGTAAAATATAAGATATAATTGTAGGAATATGTAAAATATAAGATATAATTGTAGGAATATGTAAAATATAAGATATAATTGTAGGAATATGTAAAATATAAGATATAATTGTAGGAATATGTAAAATATAAGATATAATTGTAGGAATATGTAAAATATAAGATATAATTGTAGGAATATGTAAAATATAAGATATAATTGTAGGAATATGTAAAATATAAGATATAATTGTAGGAATATGTAAAATATAAGATATAATTGTAGGAATATGTAAAATATAAGATATAATTGTAGGAATATGTAAAATATAAGATATAATTGTAGGAATATGTAAAATATAAGATATAATTGTAGGAATATGTAAAATATAAGATATAATTGTAGGAATATGTAAAATATAAGATATAATTGTAGGAATATGTAAAATATAAGATATAATTGTAGGAATATGTAAAATATAAGATATAATTGTAGGAATATGTAAAATATAAGATATAATTGTAGGAATATGTAAAATATAAGATATAATTGTAGGAATATGTAAAATATAAGATATAATTGTAGGAATATGTNTGTTCTTTTATACACTCAAAGGAATTTCCAAGTTATACAGTAAGCAGCTAGCATGTTGTGAAATATCAATTCAACTGAACAAAAAATAAAAGTTTTTAAAAACAACGAACTATGTTACTATGTAACCTTTTTAGGGATACTGGTCATTTTAGCCCCGCGCCCAGTATTTTTTACACAAACAAATGTCCATTCAAAGTATGGAATGTTTAACCATTGTTTTCTCAACATAAGCTTTCCCAGGAATTTCCGGCATTTAAATCTCCAACGTTTTACGCAGAAAATCCGCAATATGCGTCAATCTCGATAACAAGAAAATCTACACGTACACAGTTGCGATCGGAAGAGGGAAGGGTATCCAGGGGGGGGCAAATCGTGGGGTTGAAAATACTTTGTAATTTGAAAATTGGCCAGGGGTTAGTTTTTATTCTAGATTCCTCGTATCTGCTCCCATATAAGGAATAAATAAATATAGGTAGTAGTTGGGACTAGGTTCTAGGTAACAACTAGGTTTACAGATTACAGGATATATACTCTGGTTAGAACTCCAGATTTACTTCACAGGGAATAATTCTACCAGTTTCTGTTCAGCTAACCCTGAATGCTTTGGGCAGAGATGAAAATGATAATGACAGCAATAAAACTCATAAAATCAGAACATGATGGCCGGCCGATGTTTTACTTTTTACTAAAGTTTATTTACAAAAAATACTCACAAAACCAAACCTAGAATTTATATTACCCTTAGAGGCTGGGTGAGGGGGATTAAAAGAAACAATTCTACAAAACATGTCAGATTTGTAAAAAGTGAAATTGTAAATTTTCTATTGTTGACTCAAGGCTGCATGTGTGTACACTGCAAAGAACTAAATGGCATTTTCCCGGATTCCCATGAGAAACTGGGTTTAAAAGGGATCTCAGGACAATGTAAAATATAAGATATAA
>NW_019397025.1:31207-39490 GCF_000591075.1 Eurytemora carolleeae | reverse complement strand
AAAATAGGATTGTATAAAAAATGCAAAGGTAGAATTAAAAAACTTAAAAGTAAGAAAAAGTAGATGATATACACACAAAGTCTGACTGAAATGAAGAATATAACACACACATCCTCTCAACAGACGAACAAACACCTCACACACACACAAACAACGGTTAATTAGTTTGTTGTTACTAAAGAATGCTGTGATCAGTTAATTGAGATTTTAGGAAATTTCTCCATTAGGCCCCTCCCCTCCCTGAAAGCTACTACAAAATTATTTAATCACCCTCCCCCCCCATACATTACTTAAAATATTCTTAAATGTGTGGGGGGGGAGGAGGGGGGCGTCCCCATCTTTATCTTTAATATCTCCGATCTTTATCTTAAACCCCGTCTCCCATCTGTATATATCCATTTTCAGAGCATCATTCTTCAATCTTCAGGATATTTTCTTCAAAATTCGTTAAACAGTGTTTTTAAGTGATTCAGCGCTTTCTATACCCTCATGCTGAAAGGTTGAACAAGGCCTAAAAATGGATCAGTATTTTTGCTTCATCAACGCTGAATGTAAAGATTTCTAAAATCCGTTTGAACCCCCCCCCCCTCCCCACTTCTCCCCGTCCTGTGGAATTTTTGTGTCAAATTTATGAGAATAGTGTGAAAATTTGACACAGTGCATATTGAAAGAGGGGTGAATAGAGATACCGTCATGAACCCCACACGACTTATTCATAGCCCCACAACTTCGATCCGAGCCCCACAAGTAAGATTCTCCCATAGTATTTTTAAATCTTTTTAGAATTCATAAAAAAAAGTTTGTTACAAATACTAGCTATAGATCTTCAATTCCATTTTCACATTTCTTAAATTTTGCGTTTGAATTTTTTCTCCTTAATTTTTACGCAATAAAGAAGTCATCCTTGCTTTTTTTAGAATTAAAAACTGTTGACGGAAAAATTTTCTCTTAAAACTTTTGTAAATCATTAAAACTTTTTCCGTGTTGCTATTGGGACAAGGAATACTTTTTGTTAATTACCTATGCTTCACCACCATAAATTTCCGTAAATTGACATTATCATGGACTTAAGGAAACCTAAACCACCCCTAAAGCTTCTATCTGAAACCTGAACCCAACCTAAACTCTATTGTTAAACTCTATATTTGTCTAAACACAGTTTCGCTGTTTATAAAATGTCGAGACATAGTTTACCTTGTTTTGAAACTGGTGGAAATTATGGCGGGTAAATTCAGTTAGAGCGCAACCGCCACGTCCGTTCACGTCTATAATCCAACTTATACTGTCCTGAGTAACAGCTGATCCCCCCCCCTCCCCCTCTCCGTCCCAATCCCTCAACCCCACCCCTCTCTCCCTGCACCCCTAGCTCTATATTCCAACCCTCTTGGCTCTCTCTTCACTACCCTCTCTATCCCATTCCGAGATGGTCAAAGTAAACCTTTCCCTTACTCCAACCATAAAGAACCCTAATTGAAACTTCAAGGTTTAAAGACAAGAACTTGGAGTTTATTACCAGGTCTTGATCGACTTTCAATCTTTCAAATTCATTGAAAACCGACCAGTTTTAGGTCTAATGGTTTTTCTCCAGGATGAAGTTGATTATACGCCAAGAAGATTGAAATCTGAAATCAAATAAAAATTGATTCAGAATTTACAATGGTTTCTGATTTCTTTACGGTCCTGTCTATCAGACTGATTAAAGAAAACTTGGTCAGACATTTTTTATTTAATCTAGACTTGTTCACATTGGTTACATAGAAACCTCTCTGGCTCAAATTTTTAGATAAAACATAATTTCAACAATTAAAGGAAAAATTCTTTTACTCTTTTCAAGAAAATGATCATTTTAATTAAAAAATTACGTTTTAAATGTAAATTTGGGAACGCTCCCCTTTTTTCATCTGAGAGAAAAACATGGGTTTAGAAAATTTAGCCAAAGTTATTTCCTTTTCTGTGAAATCGAAAAAGATTCTAAAATAAATAGAAACAGGATAATTTTAAATAATTTCACATTTAAACACAACTTTTAAATTGTTTGTTTTTTTCAATTATGTTAAACTATAACATAGATTTATTTATGGGCTATAGCAAACTTAAGATTTGTAATCAAATATTCAAAACTATATAAATAGAAGAACCCATCATAATATGATGTTTTGATTACCTGAATTTATCTGGGTTAAAAACTCCCAAAGGAATCCATTAAATATGTTTTGTCTTCAGTCTAGCCTTAAAGGAATACGATTTATAGATATTCATTTGAATATTTTTTAACGCTTTTTATCTTGACGTTTCTGACAAATTTGTTCTAACTATACTAACTAACTAATTGGTCAATATGTTCTCACACGTTTTTGGTGTTTATATCAGAATATACTCTCTGTTCTATATGTTCTCTCATGATATCTGGTGTTTAATACCAGAATATGTTCTCTGTTCTATGTATTCTCTTATGATGTCAAGTGTTTAATACCAGAATAAGTTCTCTGTTCTATGTATTCTCTTATGATGTCTTGTGTTTAATACGTGAATAAGTTCTCTGTTCTGTGTATTCTCTTATGATGTCTGGTGTTTAATACCAGAATATATTCTCTGTTCTATGTATTCTCTTATGATGTCTGGTGTTTAATACCAGAATAAGTTCTCTGTTCTGTGTATTCTCTTATGATGTCTGGTGTTTAATACCAGAATATATTCTCTGTTCTGTGTATTCTCTTATGATGTCTGGTGTTTAATACCAGAATATATTCTCTGTTCTGTGTATTTTCTTATGATGTCTGGTGTTTAATACCAGAATATATTCTCTGTTCTATGTATTCTCTTATGATGTCTGGTGTTTAATACCAGAATATATTCTCTGTTCTATGTATTCTCTTATGATGTCTGGTGTTTAATACCAGAATATGAAGACAAGAAAAGAATGGTTTACAAGGAAAATATTTACTTTAATCCCCAGTCACTACTCTGGAATGTTCAGAGTATAGGGTATCCAGTATCTACAGTGTGTAACAGAAAAAATATTTAAAATTTTGTGTTCCTTCAGATTAAAAATGGCAACTTTTAGTTGTTAAGCCATTGATATTATTTTGTGCTCTTTGCCATGTTTTTAGGGACACTCTGTACTCTACTATATTCAACTTAAACGACTTAAACCAACCCTCCGCAACAGGTTCGAATTTAAACCATGGTTTGGTTTGGTTCCAAAAATTTGGCGGGAGATGCGATAAACGGCGCCAAACAGGGGCACTGAGAGCACTGAGAAACCCAGAAGCCGCATTCCATTCCCCAAGCTTGACCCCGTCATATAAGGCCTATAGAGAATGCAATTATGATTTGAAAAGGTCAAGAAAGGTTGAAATTGATGCATAGAACATCTAGATTTAGGAACACACGCCAATTTAATGCACAAGCCAAACCCAGTCTTTTTGCACCCCCCCCCCCCAGCTGATTACATTGTTATAACTGCATCATCCCTGATGGTTTCCTAGGCAAGATGTAATGTGGTAATTTGATGTTAAATGATGGAATACAGTAGATCAATCGATCTAGCTTCAGGCTGTAGGTATCTAGTAAATGTATAAATGCACACTGCACACTTGCACAGTGCACATTATACTAGACCTTAATCGGTTTATTAGCGGTATACTGTAATGCAACTATATACTGCAACTTGATGCAACTATATACTGCAACTTGATGCAACTATACTGCAACTATACTGCAACTTGATGCAACTATACTGCAACTATACTGCAACTATACTGCAAGCCATACCAAAACTGCATAGTAGTAGACCCACTAACAAAATCGCATTAATTTTAGTAGATTTATTTCACACCTATTTTAAATACAGTGGTAGACGTTTTTATTAATAAAATGAAGACGACTTTTCGATTTAAGTTTTAATTTCCAAAAAAGCTTTTGTCAAATTTCAAGCTTCCAAGTAAAATAAAAAAGTTGTTTCTATTTATATGTATCATGTTGTCTGAAAGCTTGATAAAATCAAAATTTATGTCAAAAGTCGTTTTTATTGTATTGATAAATGCGACAATGTAAAATAATTTTTTTTAGAGAACAAATGGCTAACAAAATTCGATCTTTTTCTTCAAGAATCGATATATGATGTCATTTTAGAATGTAATAATTTAATTGCATAAGCCGCTTGCATGATTAGTTTTGTTAAAGTTATCTATGTTTAATGATTTAAGATTAAAACTGAAATTATATTATTGTGTATGTCATAATAATATTAAAATCAAGTTAAAATTTTAATTTTTTTGCGATATCAAGTTCTGTTTTTAATTTGTCTAATCGCAAATGAAATCTATTTAATTGAAATTATAATTATCCAGAATAAAAGACAAGGCTATAGGTGATAATTCCATTTAATATTAATATTGTCTACAATATATATATATACTTTTTTATATACACACACAATAAACCAAATATCCATATTATAGAACTTTTGTTTTAATAAAAAAATTTTATTTTTAGCACAAAAATGGCCGAAGGAGGCTAAACTGACACTTATATCGCGGTAAAGGAGGACTACCATTACATGCGTAATGATCATGAACTATCTAATACCCCTGTCAAATTCTTTAAACAGTCCCTTCGTCTAAATATATCATTGCAGCGTGTATACTGTAGTGCAAATAGTACAATAGGTGGCAACATAGAAATAGACCAATTATACACGACGTCATGAAGTTTCAAATATAACAAGGAAAACTAAATTTTCTCATATTAGTTGACATGTTTTCCAAGATTAAATAAAAAGTGTTAAAACAGAAAATAAAGAACACATTAAATTGTACTTATTTTACTGTAAAATAAGCAATTTATTCTAAAATCATTATATTATAAATAATTTTGTCGGACACACAAACTGAGTTGACACTTGTGACGTAAGAATACAACTGTATAAATTCTACGTTGCCATCTATTGTACTAGAATCTATTTGCTGTAGTTATGCTATAAATCAGAAAGATAAAATACCAGTTATATTTCAAACTAAGGGTCAAATCCATTCACTTTTTAGCATCTGCAAAAACATGCAAAAAAAGCTTCAGGGCACTATTTATCTGTTCCAATGACCCCCGAGATTAGAACTTTTATGTGAAGATTGTTAATTTTGAACACTTGATCTCGATATCCAAAGTTTAAGGATCAATGCTATTGTTTAATCCCTACGTGGTATGATGATCACGGGATATCGAATAGGAATTAAATTTATCCATAGGATCGAGATCAGATGGAGATCAGATAGAGATCAGATTGAGATCAGATGGAGATCAGATGGAGATCAGATGGAGATCAGATGGAGATCAGATGGAGATCAGATTGAGATCAGATGGAGATCAGATGGAGATCAGATGGAGATCAGATGGAGATCAGATGGAGATCAGATGGAGATCAGATGGAGATCAATTCTTGACACCAAGACTCACAACTCAAAAGTTCTGATTTCAGGTAAGACGTATCAACAAATGTTTTGTTAATGTATTGTGAAAAGGGCAGGAACAGCGATGACATTTGTGAAATAAATGATTTTCTTGATTCTGGAAAAAAATTATTTATTGTTATGTCTGTGGAAAGACAGAGTTGGGGGATGTTGTGAAAAGTCAATGCAGGGGAAAATATAAAATCTGAAAGATTTAAATAAAATTTACAAATGTGACAAAATTATTATAAAAAATGGTGAAAAGTAAAATTGTTTAAGAAGTTTATCTAAAAATATATAACACTGTTTATATTAAACAATGTGTAGAAGACGAAGAATAGAAAAATGTAGAAATCAAGAAAACAAAATGGCGTACACGAGTAACCATGAGAATCAGTGGAATAGTTTTTGTCAGTTTCGTTTGATTATAAAATGTTGTAGATTTTGTAATTGTGAGACAAACTTCTTCTTAAAGTATCCAGAATATACCAGTTAGCAAAGCAAGTTTAAAAAAAAAGAAAAACGTAAACTATTACCATATATCATCCACAGTTTTTAGAATTTCATATACAAATTTATCCTTCAATTCATTTTTACGCTTTTTTATATATGTTATTGAATTGAATGTTTTAAACAAAATAAATGAGTTTTTTTAAAACAAAATAAATAAAAAAACATTTTTAGGAACTTTTAATCAGAAAAAACGAAAAAAACGTTTTAATAGATAGATTAACTCAATTTTGTATGAATTAAGTTATAAATTTGAGCATGGGAATATAGACAGATAGATAGATATTTCAGCTTTTTAGTTTTTATGATTTTCACATGTGTTTTAACAGTTCAAATAGACATAAATAGATTGTTAGTTAGACAGACAAATAGATAGATGTAGAAAGGTAGATAGATAGATAGATAGATAAATATATTTACAGTTCTAAAAAAGAACAAAGCTTTAGATGATTTGTTAAAAGATTTCTACATAACATTTTTCTTTAGATATAATGGATAAATGTGTTAAGGCTTTGTATATGGAGGGGGGGGGGATTTCCACATACTCCCCCTCCCCTCTTCTTGTCTGCCCCATCTTCTAGAAGGTGCATGGGAATATTTTGAATTCTCAGATTTACTAGACGACTCATATCATAATACAGAGCTTATTGTTAAACAGACATAAATTCATGACTCATAGTTAATACTAATATATTTAGAGCAGTGAATGTGATCCTAAGTTTTCAAGCTCTTTTTACACATAAATTCTTTACAATAAATTTAAATAAAGTGTTTCAAAGAAAGTGCAGATTTTTTCGTGGATTTTCAAAATTTTAGCCAAATCAAGATGTTTTTGAGGCATATTTTTTAAACTCTGACATCCATATATTAGATATAAAAATATTAGAAAATATTATAAGGCTTCGCGCCCATCTGCGGCAATTTCTCTCTATAAATTATCAAATAATAACAAAAAAGAATGTAAGGAATTTTTTTCTCGTGGATTTTGAAAAACTCAAATATTTTTAAAGTAAAATTCTTAATTCTGAATACCCATTAACCTTTCCAGGGATTATTTGAGGTTCCTCAAAAAATGGGTCCGATTAATTTGGCGGTAAAGTTCAGATTTAGTCCTCCATATCTCAGTTTTATAATTCCTTTATTTTATTTTTCCATCAGGCAGTTTTCCAATTCAAATGTTATTGTTTTGGGACATCACATTAATCTCCCTAGAGGCTAGAGAGGCTAGAGAGGCTAAAGAGGCTAGAGAGGCTAGAGAGGCTAGAGAGGCTAGAGAGGCTAGAGAGACTAGAGAGGCTAGAGAGGCTAGATTGGAATGATTCATTCTATGGATTGTTCTGTTTTGCCGTCTATTTATTGTATGTTGGAATTATACTGGAAAAGTCGGACCAACAAATCTTATGAACCGACGTTTATAGAAATTTATACTAATATTACCACATATTGCTATTTTTTCATACTAATATTGTCACATTGCGTACTTTTTTATACTAATATTACCGCATATTGCGTACTTTTTTATACTAATATTACCGCATATTGCGTTTTTTTTTACTGACATTACCACACATTGAGTACTTTTTCTAAGGTTTGGTTGGGGCGCATTTTCAATGATTTTTTTCAAAAACATTCAATTTAATATAAAAGAATTACCTTAGAATAACTGCATTCGCAAGCAGAGTGTCAGTGAATATCATTAGGCGTCTGTTAGCTTGATTCCAATTTAGTACTAAATTTCACCGCTAGGTATCTCTGTTAGTTATAAATACCGGTCTGTTACCTGATAGATTTCAATCAAATTCATTATAATATTAATTTATTAAACTAAATTGTAAAAGTTCTAAGCATAAAATCATGAAACTAAAACTTTATTATTAATTTTGGTTTTACGTATTCTTCTTTTGATGATGAAGTTATTATAAGTTCATTTCAACAGGATTCGGATCTTTGTATTTTAATTCTCTTATCATTGTATCGTGTAAGGTTAGACTGAGGTCCAACCAATTATCGGGCTTAAATCTTCCACCTAACTCATCGGAGACAAGCGAAGTCGAATATATTTCGTTACGGTATTAAGAAATAAGAAAGTTCAGATGTAGTCCTCCATATCTAAGTTTTATGATTCCTTTATTTTAGTTTTCCAATTGAAATGTTTTTGTTTTGGGACATCACATTAATCTCTAGATAGGCTAGAGAGGCTAGAGAGGCTAGAGAAGCTAGAGAGGCTAGAGAGGCTTAAGAGGCTAGAGAGGCTGGAGAGGCTAGAGAGGTTAGAGAGGCTAGAGAGGCTAGAGAGGCTAGAGAGGCTAGAGAGGCTAGAGAGGCT
>NW_019397025.1:30502-31159 GCF_000591075.1 Eurytemora carolleeae | reverse complement strand
TTAGAGACGACTGTACGAGCGATATACAAGTCGAAACACAAGATTAGTGGAATGAAAACCCAAATAAGCTTTATTTAACATAAATCTGTTCGTAAGACAGTAATGTAAAAAAAATCATAAAATAAAGGAATAATAAAACGGAAAATATTTTCCTAACGTCTACTCCATACAACATACTTTAGTTCAATCCTGTAGTGTAAGAAATAATAAAATTTAGAAATGTCATTTTTTTTGTTATAAAAGAGTAATTACTCGCTGTTAGTAGACTGTACCTATCACCTGTTATTCAGGATAATATACCCCTTTACAGATGGGGGGGAAGGGGGGGGAGGAGATATAATCTGCCACCTGCTTTAAAACTTTGATATTATCTTGATAATATTACTGTGTGTAATGTGTATGGAGGAAAAGAATAAGAACACTTTTAATTGGGTCAGATTATAGAATATATATATACATATATATATATATACTAGCCTTAGAGGGCGCTTCGCGCCCATCTTCTAAATTAATTGTGAACATGTTCTCTTTGTGTACATCGTAAAACAAAACAAAAATAATTCGCGGATTTTTACAAAAAATTTCGTGGATTTTCAAAATTTTCAAAATTTTAATGAAGATCGAATTTTGATGGAGACAAATATTTGAAATTTTGAT
>NW_019397025.1:27713-29795 GCF_000591075.1 Eurytemora carolleeae | reverse complement strand
CCTACCTATACCTCCACCCACTCATTCATTCCCATTCATTCAGGCAGTAGATCAACCTCAGGCCAAACGCAAAAACATAAGAACCCGAACGAGCAACAGGAGAAAATAACGGAAATTAGAAAAATGCGCTAAAAAATATAACCGAGCGCGAATCCGCCAAGAAAAACTAGGAATTATAAAGATTTAAAGCCCGCTAAGTATGAGTTAGAGTTTACCTATGAATGGTGCACGGTAGGTTAAAACCTCGTAAAGATAGGAGCATGAAGGATATGAAAGCGCAGAAAAATGCAGAAGTATGTTTGAGCTGAGAGCTTAATGGTCCTGTAAACCTGTAAACAGTTGTTTACAGGAGGTTAAAAGGGGACAAACAAATCCTAGATCTTTAAAATGGATTCAAAAGTTTATATGTGCAATGTGCATTGTGCATTGTGCAGGGGGAAAGAAACATCTTTTTAATACTATTATAACACTATTTACTTAATTCTAGGCATAATTACACTGTACACTGTACAACTACAGGGCGTACTAAAATAAATGTATTTAGAGGCTCATTATTGTTGATTTGTGACAATCTTTAAAATCAATAAACAAATTAATTATAAATTAAAAGTAAGCTAATTTAGGGTTGCTTCACTAAATATGACTACTTTACAAAAGAATTGATTACTTGCCTCACACTCGAATTTTTGGGAAGGGGGGGGGGCACCAATAATGATGATTTCTACCCAGACTTGTTTCTAACCCGCACATTTTTTTTTATCCTCCCAACGTCGTATGTTTTTATTCATTCATAGGAAATCATTATTATAATTACCTTTAAACTTGACTTAATCACACTTAATTATAACAGACAGATTAGGTTCAACTAATAAGCATTAAACAGTATTATACAAGGTGTCCCAATAAACATGGAAATTCAGTAACGATAAAAAACCCGAATATTTTTAGCCCGTATTACCCTCGGGATACCTATGGGTTCCCTCAAAAAAATCAGCCAATTTGGTCCAGCTATATAGCTAACGTATAAATATGTATATAGATCATGACCGAAGAGCTTTATCATTAAATTGAAAATTTTTAGAATTCTGAATATTTTATCGCTGATGTGCAAAAGAAAGCAAATATTACACATCGTTGAAAGCTACTTTATTTATTTTTAAAAAAAAATTCGAGGATTTTCAAAAATTTAATTTTTTTTACAAAATTAAAAACCTCTAAAACACAAATTTTTAAAATTTCAATCATTCATAAACCTTCCCTGGGGTCCCTAGATGTCCCACAAAAAATTTGGGCCCGATCGGTTCAGCCGTTTTGACGTTTATTGGATACAAACAGACAGACAGACAAACAGACAAGCCAAATTAATATATAGATTACAGGGTTACCCACAAAGAATGAGATTTTAATTACGACCCCCAAATCAAAAAATATTTTAATTCGAAGGCTGAATTTTCTGTTTTGCAACTAGCAACTATCTATACAAAATGATTAAATAAATGAAACAGGTTCACAGATGCATGGAGCCCGGAATATAGGAAAATTCGATTAAATTCTGGTGTCTCTGAAGTCAGCTTAACATATATGTGAATTTTACAATCGGAAATGAAGTTTTATCTTATTTAAATTTAAATTAAAATTCATTTTTATATTAAATAGCTCTCGAATTTCCTTTTCTATCTAATTGCAAATACATCGATTAAACCATGGTACAACAAAGTTGAGCCACTAATCAACTCAATAAATTCAATGGTTCAGGAGAATTAAAAAAAATATTGATAGAATTCAATTTAAACTTTTTTTCTTGCTTTTTTTCTGTCTTTAACATGAAGAGTGTACAAAGTGCTCTAAATAAATTGTATCTCACCAGACGTTCATTTAATGCAACACCCTGTGGACTCTTTTCCAATGGTAGTTTTTCAATAGACACCCTTATACGTGTTCCTTTGACAGGTTTGAATCTGGGACTCTGGAACTTGTATATTGTATAATAATGGACCCGGGTCAGGAAAGGATTGAAATTCTTTCACGTGTCATAATATTCCTAGACGAGAGGGCACAATAATCCTAGAGTTGGGGGGGTTA